>NC_043972.1:11501146-11682054 GCF_902148855.1 Sphaeramia orbicularis
TGTTCCTCTGAATCTGACGCTTCACTCACGCTGCTCCTCCTGTCACGGACCACAGTCTACTGTCTATGATGTGTATGGATAAAACTCAAATGCACATGTGGAAGGGAAAAAACAGATTTATTAACATCAACAACAACTAAGGGGAACAAACAGGAGTCTGATGAATGAAGGATGGAGATAAAAGTCCGGAAGTCAGCTGTACTGGACTGAACAGGTCTGCATAAAGCTCAGCTTTTATGACCGCAGTACTGATTCAGGTACATGTACTTGGTGTCACACAATGTAGGATTATGTAAGACGATAAATGTATGGACTATGAAACCTCAAATGTCCACGGAAAATTCGCGGAGGCCGCGCGTTCACAGTGCGCGTGCTGGGCACCTCATCAGCTGAAGACACTGACCCAGTACTGCACAGACCAGACCCTTACATTCAGGGTCTAATGATGGAACAGGGGCCGCGGCAGGTGGATGATGGATCAGATTACTGAGGGAGGGGTCCACGGACACGCTGAAGTGGACCGAACCTCCACTTCCACCTCCGCTTCCATCACGCGCATCAGGTAAGAGGAAAGGGTCAGAGTTCAACGACACTGAGGGATTTCCATGCAGTTCTATCAGGCTGACCTCCGCGTCCAAATCCGACGCAGAAGGGGTACCCCCTGCGTCAAATAGTGCCGAACGGGGCTCTGACCATGCGTCCATTTCTGACGACTTGGGATGAGCGGGCGGGGCTTTGGAGGGAGGCGGGTTGTTCATGTTCAAACTTTTACTAAGTGCTAAGATAAGATAAGATAAGATAAGATAAGATAAGATATTCCTTTATTGATCCCACAATGGGGAAATTCACAGTGTTAACAGCAGCATAGAAACATACACATAGACATACACATTCACGTAAAACAGTCATATAATAAAATATAAATATAATAAAAGAAAAAAGTGTTTAAAAAAGGAGAGTGCAAATATGCTTTGGTATGTAGTGCAATGGTTATAAATATAGAAAAAAAAAATATATAAATATGGATTGAATATATATATATATATATATATATATATATATATATATATATATATATATATACACAACATTAGATGGAATGGAGGGAGGGTTGTTATTACACCACATATGTGGTGATCTACTGGGAGCAGGACTGGTTGTGCAGTCTGACAGCAGAGGGAAGGAAGGACCTGCGGTATCTCTCCTTCGTACAGCGTGGGTGAAGAAGCCGGTCACTGATGGTGCTTTCCAGGGCTCTTACAGTCTCATGTAGGGGGTGGGAGACATTGTCCATGATTGATGACAGCTTTGTTATCATTCTTCTGTCCCCCACCACCTCGACTGGATCGAGACTGCAGCCTGCTGCAGCCTGCTGTGAGAAATGCCACATCGGTAGGTAGAGCTTGAATGAAAGGTTCATATTTGCATAAAAACCACAGAAATCAAGACAAAAGACGAGAAAATTATTTCAATATGACACTGATTTTAAAGTTTTCCGGCCTTCTAACAAATTAAATCCCTAATTATTCAGAAATTCAACAGTCTAGTTCAACATCGACCTATATTTGTTGCATTTTACCTCATTTATTTTCATGTATTGATAGGATTAGTGGATCAACAGGTAATAAATAGTTTAGATCAGTAGATGGTTTTGATCGACGGTGGATATTTAGGTTTTATAAGTTGAAATTGATAAATAAAGGTTAATGTTTGCTTTGAAAAACACAGAAATCAACACAAATGATGACAAAAAATATTAAATATGACACTAATTTTAAAGGTTACCAGCCTTTTAACAAAATAAATCCCTAATTATTCAGAAATTCTACAGTCTAGTTCAATGTCAACCAGTGTTCTTGTATTTTACCTCATTTATTTCCATGTATTGATAGGATTAGTGGATCAACAGGTAATAAACAGTTTAGATCAGTAGATGGTTTTGATCAACGGTGGACATTTAGGTTTTATAAGTTGACATTAATAAATGAAGATTAATATTTGCTTTAAAAAACACAGAAATCAAGACAAATGATGCCAAAAAATATTAAATATGACACCGATTTCAAAGTTTTTCGGCCTTCTAACAAATTAAATCCCTAATTATTCAGAAATTCTACAGTCTAGTTCAGTGTCACCCTATATTTGTTGCATTTTACCTCATTTATTTCCATGTATTGATAGGATTAGAGGATCAACAGGTATTAAACAGCTCAGATCAGCAGATGGTTTCGGTCGACTGTGGATGTTTTTCGTTTTGAGGGTTAAACTCCTCACAGATGGACGTATTTTGAGCGTATTCTTTGCTGAAACATGGACCCAGTGACAACATAAACTGGGCAGAACCAGCCTGTAGAACCCAGAGACGTTCCCCTCCGTCATGGCCAACGTTTGATTTGTGGTCTTTTGTCTTTTGAGACGTCGTTTCCTGTGGAGTTGATACTGGTGGAGTTTGTGCGCGTGTTTCTCATTTCGGCGCGTCTTCCTTTTTCATGTCGTGCATGCACGGCGCTGAGGCCTGGACCGTTCCTCTGCTGAGATGCGACAGTTCAAACACACTGTGGTTCATTAAAGACATCCTGTTGGCTTCCGCACAGAAAAAAGATCCCGAGCAGATGACGGCTGCTCCGCTCTGCCCCCGTAAGCCACGCTGGTCCCACCACATCAGCCCCCAGAGCTGGAAATCACAGGACCGCCGTGGTCAACCAGGCTCACAGTACCCTTTCCATGCTGTCATTGTTTTCCCTGTACAGTTTTCAGTGGCTGGTTCAGTACCGATACTGGGCCCTGGGATGTTTAATGTCACCTTTGTAGTGGCAACTGTCACAGCAGCCTCCAATACTGATCGAGGTTATAAGAGTTTTGGATTTTTAATTATAGTTTAGTTTTTAGTTTAGACTTTTTTTCTCAAATTCAATTAGTTTTAATTCATTTTTAGAGCAGGTTTGCTAGTTTTTATTAGTTAATTTTTATTCATTTTTTTTCTAAATGCTTGGTTTTTTATTTTAGTTTTAGTTTAGTTTTAGTTTTGTCATCTCTTTTCTCTTCTTTTCCGTCGTATTCAAATAAATCCCAGACAGGACTCTGCTGCTTTCTCCCAACTTTAGTCTCCATGTTTCCAGGTAGAGTGGGGACCAGAAGACGACTGGAAACCACAAGTGACAACAAGTGACGGATCGTCAAGTGTCGTACGGTGCTGCTAGCTAAAATTGCTAGAGCGAAATAAATCGCTTTCATATCAATCTGACATTGACAAAGACGAAAACTAAGGGAATTTTATTCATAAACTGAGACATAAAATTGTTGAAATTGCACTTATTAGCTCCCAGGTTACGTTTTCATCGGGGTATGTTCGTCTGTTAGCAGGACAACTTAAAACATTATGGATAAATTTTGATGAAATTATTATTATTATTATTGTACAAGTCCACAATCCAAGGTTCTAATAGTTTTGGATTTTTCATTATAGTTTAGTTTTATTTAGATTTGACTTTTTTTCTCTAATTCAGTTAGCTTTAGTTAGTTTTTAGATCAGGTTTGCTAGTTTTTATTAGTTGTCATTTTTTTCTAAATGCTTAGTTTTAGTTTAGTTTTAGTTTTGTCGTATCTTTTCTCTTCTTCTTCTCCGTCGTATTCAAATAAATCCCAGACAGGACTCTGCTGCTTTCTCCCAACTTTAGTCTCCATGTTTCCAGGTAGAGTGGGGACCAGAAGACGACTGGAAACCACAAGTGACGGACCGTGAAGTGTGGTATGGTGCCGCTAGCTAAAATTGCTAGAGCAAAATAAATCACTTTCGTATCAATCCAACGTTGACAAAGACGAAAATGAAGGGAATTTGATCCATAATTGTTATATGTATAAGTTAGTTTTGTAAACACACAATACAGTTTCAGTTAGTTATTGTTTTCTTTTAATTACAGTTTTTATTTATTTCAGTTAACGAAAATGTTTTTTCAATTCTAGTTTTTGTCATTTTGTTAGTTTTTGTTAACGATAATAACCTTGGTCCACACATTAACATTAACCGTCTTTGAAATTACCTCTAGAACTGTTTGTGCTATTGACAAAATTAAAACAGCATCTTTTATCTGAGATCGGGTTCTTTCGATTGGTCTAGAACACATTAGGGTAGAGGACTGCATTGGCTGAGGGGGAGGGGTGGAAGTGGGCAGAGAAAACGTCTATGTAAAGATACACTTTTATGTCAAATATTTGAGTATACTTTTAATTTATTACAATTTTGATTTTATAAACATAATATTTGGAACCAATATTCACTTTTAAAGTCTTTGAAAAGGTTTGTTAATCATCTGTGTGTTATTTATGCAATAAATTATATAGATTTTTCAAATCGGATTTTATATTTTTGCTGTGTTTTTTGGCCTTTTGTGTTGATATAGTAAAAAAGTGGAAAAAAAATAGTAGACAGATGAGATAGATGAAGTTGTGCTGAAAAAAAAGATACCGAACATGGGTATAGTAAACATTTCTATATATAATATATAAAGGCAAATCAAAAGTACTGAAAAACATCCAAAATAGGCTCAGACCCCTAAGGGTTAAATGGAATTCTTCCTTTTCCTTCATTTCCCTGTGGTCTCCATAAACTGTAAATGCTCTGCTTGGGTCTGAATTCTTCATTCATTCAACTCCACAGGTCCATCTTCAACCCTATTTCTGAGTAATGACACCAGAAAGGTGGTTTGGAGCGCTGGCCCTTTAAATGCACACTTCAGGCCCCGCCCCCTCCAGGTTGTCAGCTGTGCTGCTCTGTCCCATTCAACCAACAACTGAACATATGAGGTAATGGGCTCCAAGTTTGGACATATTTTCAGTCTGGACTACAACACTGCTGCTGACAAACAATTATGGAGAAATACTGGAGAAATGTTGACGGAACTAGTTATAGACGTAACTAATTAAGCAGGAATTCAAACAGGTTGTAGAAATCCACTGGATTTTTGCCTAAATGAATGTAAAGATAGTTTTGCAGCAGCTGGAGGGTTCAAATTCAAACTGTATGAACTATTAGTGTCCAAATACACAAAGAAATGAACCACAGACTAAGAAAAGAGGGTTTAGACAAATATGAGCCCTTTAAATAACTTTACAGATTTTGTAGCTAATGTGCAATGGCCCACAGGTGCAGTAGCCCAAAAACAATTATCCACTATAAGAAAAAAAAAAAAGGAGATTGTGAGTTATTTAAAAAGAAGTATCTGAAAAGTGAATATAGCCCTTAAATAAAAAATACACTTGCATGAAAAAAAATCCCCTAAAAAAAAAAAAAAAAAACTAATGAAAAATTAATTTGTATAAAGAAATAAAATAAATGTGTATGATTTTTTTTTTTGCTTAAATGAAAAAAAAAACTTTAATTAAGCAAAAGATTTTTTTTTTCTTAATTCAAGAGTTGTTTGTTTAATTCAAGATTTTTTTCTCTTAATTCAAGTTTTTTTTCATAATTCAAGATTTTTTTTTGCTTAATTCAAGATTTTTTTTTGTTTAATTCAAGATTTTTTTTCTCTTAATTCAAGATTTTTTTTGCTTAATTGAAGTTCATTTTCTTAATTCAAGATTTGTTTTTTGCTTAATTCAAGATTTTTTTGGTTTAGTTGAAGGTTTTTTTCTCAATTCAAGTTTTTTTTTCTTAATTCAAGATATTTTTTGCTTAATTCAAGATTTTTTTTGTTTAATTCAAGGCTTTGTTTGGTTAATTCAAGTTTTTTTTTTTTTTTTTTGTTTAATTCAAGATTTTTTTTTACTTCATTCAGATTTTTTTTTTTGTTTGTTTAATTCAAGATCTTTTTTTGCTTCGTTCAAGCAAAGAAAAACAAAAATCTGCCAATGGAACAACTGAAAATTATCTTGGTAAGATTTCTTAAAATCAGATTTTCCAGATCTATTGTCTATAAATCAGTTCTTTTATCTCACTGAAAAGTTCCTCTTCAGGTGATTCTGTCTGATTTCAAGTGTGATGAGATATTTGGACTAGAAATGAGAGAAATACACTTGGTCAGATTTAGATTTTTTCCAGTGCAGATAAGCATAGTTAAAAAAAACAACAACAACATGTTCTGACCCTTTTACTCCAAGAACAGCCTAAATAAACCTGGGCCTGTTCTAATGTTAGTCCTTAAAGGGTTAATGGGACAGACTGTGTTCAAAGTGGATGTAATAAGAGGGACCGACCACCGCCTGTAACTAATGGTGCTCAGACGGGGGGGGGGGGGGGCATGCATCCCAGGCATTAGCAGCAGAGTTTTGGTTTGGGTTCGTTATGTTGTAATGAGCTGAACCAGTCACCACCTCAGCTGACTCACAGGAGGAAAGCGAATTGTTGAGGTCAGATCACGAACGTTTGGGTTCGGGGAGGAAACGCAAACACACAGAGACACAATCTGGGATGATCGTGCATCCGCTGAACTTGACATCTATTTAGGAAACGGAGGCCGCAACTGTTGAGAAAACAAACTCTGAGAACATGAAACCATTTCACAGTTTGAAGAGGAGCTGATGCACGGTTTGGTCCCATATAAAGCCTGGGTTTGGTTCTGTAAACATGACCAGGACAGACGATAGTTCGCAGAAATTCTCTGTTCGGTTTAGCACAGTGGTTCCCAACCTTTTTTGAACCGTGATCCCATTTTAACATCACAAATTTCTGGCGACCCCAAACATTCAAAACTGAGACTTTTTGTTTGGCTAAAATTAATTTGTTTTTGATCATGTTGTAGTTTGCTATACTATGTTGCAAATGAAGATTAATTTTAGAGGACGTTTAGTCTACAGGGTGGGGAAGCAAAATTTACAATGAACATTTAGTTGTTTTTTCTCAGCAGGCACTACATCACTTGTTTTGAAACCAAACATATATTGATGTCATAATCATACCTAACACTATTATCCATACCTTTTCAGAAACTTTTGCCCATATGAGTAATCAGGAAAGCAAACGTCAAAGAGTGTGTGATTTGCTGAATGCACTTGTCACACCAAAGGAGATTTCAAAAATAGTTGGAGTGTCCATAAAGACTGTTTATAATGGAAAGAAGAGAATGACTATGAGCAAAACTATTACGAGAAAGTCTGGAAGATACTATTAAAGAAGAATGGGAGAAGTTGTCACCCGAATATTTGAGGAACACTTGCGCAAGTTTCAGGAAGCGTGTGAAGGCAGTTATTGAGAAAGAAGGAGGACACATAGAATAAAAACATTTTCTATTATGTAAATTTTCTTGTGGCAAATAAATTCTCATGACTTTCAATAAACTAATTGGTCATACACTGTCTTTCAATCCCTGCCTCAAAATATTGTAAATTTTGCTTCCCCACTCTGTATATAATGTATATTATTGTGGATGGAGGCAGTAAAGCAGGTGTAGATTACTGCACAAAGTGAAAATTTTATTTTCCTTGGTCAGGATATGTACAGTCAGTCCAGCTTGGATTTCCAAGGCTGACAATTAATACTGAACAAACAAGAACTCAAACTATGAATTATGAAAGAGCTGCAGCATCTGAAACCAACCACAATGAACATTTGACAGATAAACAGAACCACAGTGCTGCAGTTTCACAACCACCGTTTGTCATGTCTTTTATGTGTTGTGATTGTTTCTCTCAACTGACAATATACTTTTTAATTAGTAAGTTTTTCTTTTTTTTTTTTTTAAATCAATTACCAGAAATTTCAGGCGACCCCACGTGAGTTCCCGACCCCAAGGTTGAAAAACACTGAGTTAATGACAGATTTCACTGAAAAAGTAACTTTTTCTCAACTTTTCTCTGTTTTTGAAATAACTGTCAAATATAATCTCAGCATGATGATTAAAGCACATGATCAGAAAAATAAACAGGAAAATACCTGATTTTCACTTAAAAATGGAAAATGGAGAGAATATTATGAAAATTTTGTGATAAATCACTTAAGAAAGGTTAAATAGAGAGATTTTTTTTGCGAACTGACACATAAGTAGCACTGATATGGGATAAAAGACAAACACAAAATGATTCACAGTAAAACCCATAGAGTTTGATAAATGACAGTGGAAGGACACACTTGTTTTGACCTTCAGTTGTTGGTATTTTTGTAGAATAAGTCACTGTTTCTTCAGTTTTCACTGAAGAAACATCTGCTCATCTGCCTTGGCGGAGGTCTGCGCACTCCGAGTGCTTTTCTAGTTTGTAAATTGTTTTTGTAGGTTTTCTTATTCACTTTTTTTTCCACATTTGAGTAAATTTTTTACATTTTTGTGCCTGCTTTTTTTTTTTTTTTCCTTTAATTTTGTTCAGTTTGTGGCTTCTTTTCTTCATGTTACTTATTATTTTGTTGATTTATTTTTAATTTCTGTTCATTTTGTATACCGTTTTCGGCTGTTTTTGTCCATTTTGTAGCGTATTTGATTCTTTTTAACTTTAGTTGAGTAAATTTTCCCACATTGTTTACAATTTTGTACTTTATTTAATTCATTTTTGTCCATTTTTTCCACTGTCATTGATCCAACTCCATGGGTTTTACTGCTGAATCAATGTTGTAGAAGATGATGGTGTTTCCACTGTAACTACTGAGCCTCTGAACGTCCAAATGGGTCATATCTGATGACCATAAAAAGATGAAGAACTGTATTTTACACCAATTATTTCAACATATTTCTTCAATTTTCTTCAGTTTGTGCCTTATTTTGTTCTTGTTGCTGATTAATTTTTCATTTTCTTGTTCATTTTATTGATTACTTTGGCTGGTCTGGTTCATTTTGTTGGCTAATTAATTAATTTTCCTTCATTTTTGCGGGCTTTTCTTAATGATCTTGTTTTTTTTTTTAACATTTTCTTGCTTCTTTTTTTCTCAGTTTAGTTCAGTTTTTGGCTTATTTTGTTATATTCCTTATTATTTTGTTGATTTATTATTTGTTTTTATTCCTTTTATTCATTACTTTGGCAGTTTTTGTTCATTTTGTTGCTTATTTTATTCTTTTTTACTTTCTATTTCTTTCTATTCTATTTTAGGACATTTTTATCTCATTTTTTTCACCTTATTTATTATTTTGTAGACTTTTTTTGATCATTTTTGTTCATTTTCTCCACTGTCATTGATCCAACTTCATGGGTTTTACTGGTCAATCAATGTTGTAGAAGATGATGGTGTTTCCACGGTAACTACAGAGTCTCTGAACGTCCAAATGGGTCATATCTGATGACCATGAAAAGATGAAGAACTGTATTTTACACCAATTATTTCCATGTATTGATAGGATTAGTGGATCCACAGGGATTAAACAGTTTAGATCAGTAGATGGTTTTAGTCGTTATGGGTTAACCTTGATTTTGTATAGAACAATAAAAACTTTAGATAATTTCATAAAAGTATAAAGTCTTATGTCCAATAACACACTTAAGTTGACATTTTGAATTTCAGAGTATTTCTATGAGTGCCCTATAAAGGGTTAAAGTGTTGCTGGAGTGTGTGTTTGTGTGTTTGTGCGATACAGTAGCTGTGTACCCGGGGCTCGGTCCAAACAGCTGGTACCCATCTGTTCTGTGGCTGAGGGAGTGAGGTGCACTGGCATGAGCCGTCTGAGTGGAGGTATGTGTGTGTGTGTGTGTGTGTGTGTGTGTGTGTGTGTGTGTGTGTGTGTGTGTGTGTGTGACTGTGGTTTATGGTGAGGCAGTGTGTATCTGTGGTTTTGTGTGTCCGTGTGTGCAGATTCTCCATGTTCCTGCATGTGTCCCAGAGTGTTTGGTGTTTAATAATAGTGACATTATCCACTTTAACCCATAAAGACCCAAACTATCTACTGATCTAACACTGATTATTGAACACTGATTGATTTTCTTTTTAATCTAACTTATTCTTAGCTATTCATACTCTGCATTTATTTATTTATTTATTTATTTATTGTTGATGTGGTATGACTGTTTTTGTGGAGCAGTGACTGTATTTTGGATTTCCCCTTGGGGATTAATGAAGTCTATCCAGCTATCTCTCTATCTCTATTTCTATTTCTGTCTCTATTTTGATTTCTATTTCTATCTCAAAATCTCTATATCTCTATTTCTATCTCTATTTTGATTTCTATCTTTTTCTATTTCTATTTCTATCTCATCTCTATTTCTGTCTCTATCGCTCTATTTCTATTTCTATCTCTATCTCAATCTCCATTTCTCTATTAACCCCCCTCCCTCCCTCCCTTCCTTCCTTCCTTCCTTCCTTCCTTCCCTCCCTCCCTCTCTGAATTTAATTTTTTTTTCAGAAAACAGTATCTCATTAATTCAGAAAAACAGAGCCACATTTTTTTTTAACTTATTTTTTTCTCATAATTATGAGATAATTATCTTGTTAATTCAGAAAAACAGAGCCGATATGGTTTTTGTTGTTGATTGTTTTCTGTTTATGGTCTGAATGCTCGAAGCTGTTCAGCGGTGTATGAGGTGAAAAGGATAGGCAAAAAAATAAGATTTTGCTTCTAGCCTATTCCTTTTTTGGTTTCTATGTGTATTACGTTTATTGTACTAAGTGCAATGATTGATACGGAAGCGTACTGCATTCACACAAAAAAATAAATTCGGCTTTGTTGTTCCGAATTAACGAAATAATTATCTTGTAACTATGAGAAAAAATAAGTTTAAAAAAAATTCGGCTCTGTTTTTCCAAATTAATGACATACTGTTTTCTGAAAAAATTTCAGTTCGGCTCTGTTTGTATGAGATAATTATGTCGTTAATTCAGAAAAACGGAGCCGAATTTTTTTAAAACTTATTTTTTCTCGTAATTACGAGATAATTATCCTGTTAATTCGGAAAAACAGAGCCAAATTTATTTTTTGTGTGAATGCAATACGCTTCCGTAGATTGATGTACAAACCAAAATAAACTGATTGATTGATTGATTGATTGATTCATTCATTCATTCATTCATATATTTGACTAATAAAGTCCCTTTTTCTTCAGTTTTCTTTCTTTTTGATTCAATAACCCTCAACTTTAATATGAGCTTTCATGAACACCTACATGATCAGTGAATAAAATACAGGAAAATACTTTATTTATACCTTTTTCTGAAAAAAATTAAATTTGGCTTTGTTTTTATGAGATAATATCTTGTTAATTACGAAAAACAGAGCCGAATTTAAATTTTTTCAGAAAACAGTATTTCGTTAATTCAGAAAAACTGAGCCGAATTTTTTAAAAACTTATTTTTTCATGTAATTATGAGATAATTATTTCGTTAATTCGAAAAAACAGACAAATTAATTTTTTTTGTGTGAATGCAATATGCTTCCATAGATTGATGTACAAACCAAAATAAATTCATTCATTCATTCATTCATTCATTCAAATATTTGACTAAGAAAGTCACTTTTTCTTCCATTTTCTTTCTTTTTGATTAAATAACCTTCAACTTTAATATGAGTTAATTTAGTTTAATATGATCGAGATAATTCCACAAAAGTCGCTCTGGGCCTTTATGGGTTAATATTCCTGATACACACTCACATGTTACCGCCTGGACAATCTCTCCCATGATGCATTGTGCTCTCCCTGTGACTCATTGCGGACAGCCGTTCACTCTTTCCATTTATTGTTTATGTAAATCATATAGACTGAATATAAGGTTTGTCGTTGCGTTCCAGATTTCCGTCATTACTTTATGGCTTTATTGGTGTGATGGCTGTCTGCAAATATGCGCCTTCCATCACAAAAAAACACATAAAAACTCTGAGTGTTCTAATGCTTTAAGCAGAAAAAGGCTGATGGTGGCTAAGGTGGTATTTCCGTTGGGTGAGGAAGTCGAAGCCTGCAGAATGTTGGAGGAACACGCTGATCTGGACTGATGTGGTGGATGTTCTGTCTGAGGGTTTGGGCAGAAAACAGCCTTTTCTTCCACTGGGTTTAATTCCACTGTTCTCACCAGGAGTCGGTCAAATCCTCCCTGACCCGCCTTGAACTGCAGCCCGGTTCTGATCCACACTGAGGCTGTGTTTGACACGACCACCAGAGGGCACTGTTGTTCTGGGTCTGCTTTAACACATGCAGGGTTAGTGGGATGAAATGGGTGATTTATCAGGGACCGTGGAGAGTTTTAGTTCATACCAGATTTAATCTACATGTAGTTCAAATACTTATATTTTAAAGGTGCAGAATGTCTATAAAATTCCTTATATTTTATCTGTAATTACCTGTTTGTACTGAAAAAGGAGAAGCTCTTCAATCTCATTGTACATTCAGTAGAATGGCAACAAAGGGCATTCTATTCTATTCTATTCTATTCTATTCTATTCTGCTCTGTTCTGTTCTACTCTACTCCATTCTATTCTATTCTATTCTATTCTATTGTACTGTATTCTATTCTATTCTATTCTGCTCTGTTCTATTCTATTCTATTCTATTCTATTCTATTCTATTCTATTCTATTCTATCCTGTTGTACTGTACTCTGTTGTATTCTATTCTATTCTATTCTATTCTATTCTATTCTATAATATTCAGAGTAAATTCAAAGGTTATTATATCAAAACAGAAAAAACTTAAGAAAAAATGTTTTTTTTCAGTCAAATCTAGCATTAACTGACTCTAAACCTTATACATCTAAAAAATGTAATTCAATTCATGAGTGTTTTGTTAACATTACTTATTATTTGTAGATTTATTATTAATTTTAGTTCATTTTAGTCATTATGTTGGCTGTTTTAGTTTATTTTGTTGCTTTTTTTTTTTTTTACTTTATTTTGGCCATTTTTTGGCTTATTTTTTCCCCACATTATTTACAATTTTGTAGTTTTTTTTTTTTTTTTTATGTCTGTCTGTATCTGTCTTAAAAAAAGATTGAACAGTCACATGCAGGATTTATTTACACTAAACTGAATAATCCTGTTCCAACATACAGTATATACACTATAAATCAATTCCTTCCTCTGTAAATATCCAGCTATTGATCAGATTCATGTTTCATTCATGTTGTTTTATAGTTACTCGTGTCATGGATGCGATTCCTGAGGTTTTCATCTCATTTTCCGGATGTGGAAGAAACTGATTATGTTGAGGTTGTGATGCAGGATGTAGATGATTCTATACAGAGCTTTAGCACAGTCGCTCCTATTTTATGTATAATAATAATAATAATAATAATAATAATAATAATAATAATAATCAACACTGAGAAAATAAGCAAAAAAAAATGAACAAAATCAATAAAAAAAAATAATAATCTAAACATTGATTCACCAGTAAAACCAATGGAGTTGGATCAATGACAGTGGATGGACATATTTGTTTTTAAGTTCAGTTAATGATATTTTTGCTGAAAAAGTCGCTTTTTCTTCATTTTTTTCTGTTTCTGATATAATAACCCTAAATTTGAATCTGAACTTTAATGAACATCTACATGATCAGTGAATTAAATGTAGGAAAATACCTGGTTTTCACAAAAAAAGAGGAAAAATTCAGAAGACAATCATGTGTAATAGCAACAATAGGATATTTATGATATAATTCATGAGCAAACTTTAATCAATTATTGCTCTGTGGCTGCTTTGGTCTCTGTTTTTTGTCTTACTTCAGTTATGGTATTATATTTGTAAGCGTTCTTTTTTTTTTTTACCTACCAGTTGGACTCGAGATGGAAATCAGTCATATGGGTATAATCTCTCATATTTACATGTAAATGTTCATTAACACAAACTGTCCTATTTTAAAAATAAATAAATCATTCATTCATAATTTTACAATAAATGCAGATAAATCACCTAGGAAAGGTTAATAAGCAATAAAATAAACAAAACAAATAAAAAATGTAAACACTGATTCACCAGTAAAACCCATAGAGTTTGCTAAAAGGCGGTGAATAAAATGAACATAAATGAACTCTGTTTGTGTAGATGCGGCTGAAGCTTCTGCCTCTGTCCAGGTTTATTCGACTCATGGCCTTTTACGGGTCAGTGAGCAGCATCTGCGGCGTCTGCAACATCTGACTGTGAACACAGACAGGAATTTTTGACACTGACAAGATAATGGAGTTTCCTCCGACCATCAGAGGTTAACAGGAACCATGGATGGATGGATGGATGGATGGATGGATGGATGGATGGATGGACATGTTGTACAGTTAAATTTAAAAGAAAATTCCAGGTGTTAACCTATGTTTAGTTTTGGTTAAATGTCTGAGAAGGACTGTTGAGGCTTGTGTCTTAGTTTTTTATTCTGTTCTTTACTGAACATTGTTCATGTTCCAGTAAACGTTTGTACAAGTTGCTCATTGTTGAACAGCTGTGTGTCTGTGTTGTTCCTCCACTGTCAATGTGATGACATCATCATATGACAAGTCGACTCGACTTCGACTTTTTTGGCAAATAAGTCGATCTGAATAAATCTGGAGTCACTGATGCCCTACTCCAAAATCTGTAAAGTTAATTAAATCTGGAGGATGATTAATGTTAAAATAATCTGATAATATGACAATAAGTCAGTTTAGGATGGATGGATGGATGGGTGGATGGGTGGATGTGTATTTGAAGACCATAATGTGTGAATGTAAATGTGAGTCCTTTTGCAGATTCAGACATAAATGCTTCAGTCTGTGGGTGGAGGTGGAAGTGCTTTACACTAATGGATCTGATGGATGGACTTTTATTAGATGGACTGAGCTGATGTTTAGAGCGTCTGTCCAACTGAGAACTGGCGACAAGCGCACAACACAAAACAGCACAGGAATATATACTGTGTATATACAGGATTAGAACATCACAAGTCAACAGATACAATGGTTCTGTAATCCAGTCCTAACTCCTGTGTGTGTCATGTGACTAAAACAGACAGAAAAGAAAACATGGAATGAATAAAAGCACTGTTTTTGTCAGTACAATGCCACAGATACTGATGGAAGAACTGAAGTGATTTTGGTTTTTATCAAGAAAACATGTTAAATGGATAGATATCAGCTCTGAAATTAAACTACTATGAGCTATTTTTGTTGTTTTCATTATACTTGTCAAAACAAATGGACTTGTAGTTGAACCAGGCATTAAAATGAAGAAGAAACTGAAGAAAACAAGGGGTGGACTGTGAATTTCGGGGGTAATTGACTAAAAATCTATATTTCAGGGGGTACTCCACCACTGTAAAAAGTCTGAGACCCACTGATAGAGTTTATTTTATTTCATGTACATAACCACTGGTCCATCTATTATACCATGTTCTTATTTTAAAATTGTTGCCTCCACCAGGTGGTATTGTAATCACTTTGCTTTGTGTGTTTGTATGCGTGTGTGTTTGTTTGTTTGTTAGCAAGATAACTCCAAAAGTTATGGACAGATTTTCATGAAATTTTCAGGAAATGTTGATACTGACAGAAGGAAGAAATGATTAAGTTTGGGTGGTGATGGGGGGTCTGTCTTAGCGGAGGTCTGCACTCTCTGAGTGTTTTTCTTGTTTACTGTTTGTATTTCAACTCTTTTGGTATTTAAATAAAATAATAAATAAAGTCTTCCTCTTTTTTAATTGAACAATGAACAGTTGAACAGTGTATATGCACAATAATATTACATCAAAGTAGGATAAAAAAAAGTCACATTTCACAAAATATTTTTTACATTATATATATATATACACACACACACAAATGTAAGTAAAAAATGAATTAATAATAATAATAACAATAATAATAATAATAATAATAATAATAATAATAATAATAATAATAATAATAATAATAAATCAAAATAAAAAATAAAAAAGCTTGAGGTATAAAAATAGAAATTACATAAATTAAATCAGATTATATACTTAACACAGTCTTTTTTATTTGACCTGCTTTAGAGTTCATAGTGTTCTTCAAATGATCAAAATAATTGGAATAAAGCGCTTTAAAAACACTAACATTCGGACTCTGGTGTGTAAATTCCAGTCCTCCTCCTCTTTTTTCTTCTTCTTCTTCTTCTTTTTCTTCTTCTCTTGGTGTTTCCATCCTCAGTTCGGGACAAACAGGAAAACTAATCGAACCGTGCGTGACGTGTCTTCCACCGCAGAACCAGACCCGGCTGGAGGACAACCGGACTTAATTGCCGTCGATCGGTCCGGTCGGTGCGTCCGTCCGGCGGGACCGGAGGCGGATCCAGAGGACATGATCCGTGCCGGACTCCGGCCAGTCCGATCCGGGCCGGACGCGCGTGACTGATCGGGACCGGGACGGGGATGACTGCGGATTTCTGTCCGGCCCTGCCTCCGTTAAAGGAGTGGCTACGTCAACATTACCGGCACACACGCGGACCGCCGCCAGGCTGTCGGAGGCTGCATGTGCGCGCGGTGAGAACTGCGGACGGACGCGCGTTCATGGCGGACTGACGGGGTTTTACGCACCGATCCGGATCCACTGAAAAGGTAAGACCACAGGGGATCACAGGGTCCAGGGTGTCCTTCCCAGGCTTCATTCATCCACTGTGGGCTGGTCTGGGATCCGTTTGGTGCAGGTGCATCAGGCCGGTGGTGGGGGTGGGGGGGCATAGCTGGACCCGGTGTGTTGTTGGTGTGTTGTTGGTGTGTGTTTTCCTTCATGTGTTGAGTTTATTTAAACACACACTCAGACTGAGGCTGTCAACAAAAGCACAAACTGGGACCTCATCACATTTGGGGTCTGGACTTGGACCTGGACCTGGACTGGAGCTCCAGCAGGGACATTTAAGGACTCTGACTTTACAGAATGTAGGATCAGTTAGTGTTGGAGATATGGGGTTAGGTTGGTGTCAAAATATTCATGTGCATAAGATTAGTCTGTAGTTAAAAAAAATAAATATGTAAGGCTAATGATGTTCATTTTGTCTTCTGTTTATGTAAATATACTATTTTCTTTTGTTCAGACAAGGTGTAGTTTTTATAGAAACAGACATAAACAGGAGACAAAATGAACGTCATTAGCCTTACACAAGAAAGTTTTGGATATGACAATGTCAAGGCCCTCCGCAGACTGGAAAAGTTGGAAAAAGCGTGACAGTAACATCTAAAAACTATACCTTGTCTGAACTTAAGAAAATAGTATATTTAAAATAAATATGTGTAAACTCTTGAATGAGTTGAGTCATACATAAAATGTATTGTGTGTTTTTTTTATTAGAATAAAAATGAATACGTTATGACAAGAAAAATTAAAAACACGCGACTTTACGATTGTGTTCTCTCCAGGGTTTCAACGCAAGTACGGAAAAGTATGGAATTTGAGTTGATAAATTTCCAAGTAGAGCTGCAACCGATTAATTGATTAAGCGCTTGAAGCAAATGCAAAAATTCACGATTCGATTAATCAACTCAAATTGATTGAAGTGAAATATTCTATTGCAGTTTTCCTGAACTGAAACTTCGTTGTGCGTCGCAATAAGCGTCCGTGTGAAACACAACAGTGGAACCAATGTTTAACAGCAGAGAAATGACGGAAACAAAGCTTTGATTCAGGAGAATTGTGGTTGAATGACTTTTTTTGGATCACTATGAGTCAATTAATCGGTTGCAACTCTATTTCCAGGTCTGGAAAAGTATGGAAAATGGAAACAAATGTATGGAAAAATAGTCATGTTTCCCAGACTGTTCCCACTGGTCTATTTTCTAAAACATAAAAGTATTAATATCTAAAAAAAAAAAATGCAAGGCACGGTTATTTCTATAGCACATTTCATGTCCAAGACAATTCACAGTGCTTTACATAAAACATTAGAAGCATTAGAGCGGGGAAGCAGTTTATACAGACCACAGGGAAATGTTTGAAAATGAAGAATTCCTTTTATAAAAGCAAAATATCACTCCTTTAATGATCCACTGAGTCTAAACAGTGTCTATACACAAATATAAATCTATTTCACACGGCTTGATCTCCTCTTATTTCGTGGTCATATTCTTGCTTGACTCTGAACCAGTTTCAAATGTCTTTTAAAAGTGCGTAAACGTGTGCATTCCCTCACATGAGTATTTCGACACCTTTCTTACTCCATACTGAAGCCTCATTTTCACCTTAATCCCACAACAGAGCACAGTGTGTGTCTGTGGGGGCTTCATGTTGGACTGTGACCATAATATTACATCATAAGTATGAAGAAATGTGCAGAAATTCTCATCCTGAACATGATAAATGATTAAAGTGAGGCTTTACTATAGTTATATTTGCATGTATTATCCAATATCTTAGTATAATGAACACAGTAATATGATATAAACATAGAAACACCAGTGAATGTTTGTCTTTCTAAGCCTAAAGTCAATAAATTCAACAAATGTCACAGGTAATGAGATCCTTCCTTGTCAACAGAGACGACCTGTTAAATAAACTTCATCTAATAAATGAACGTATCTTAATGTTTATCTATGACTGTGTGCGTTGGACACGGTCACCGTTTACTGTTGGAAGATGATGATGTCATGAGTCACATGTTGAACTGGATCCAAAAATGTACATGTGCAGTAACAAAGCTGACCTCTGACCCCAGATCAATGACAACACAGTAGGTGTGTGTCCCTGTTGTTCACAGTGGGTGTGTCTATGTCATAACAAACACACAAATATTCCTTCACTCAGGTTTTCTTACAACCTGGTGTTTGTTTTCGTATTAATATCCAGACGTTTGTACATTCAGTTGTTTTTTTGTTTTTGTTTTTTTTTTATATAAACAGGAAGTGACAAAAAGAAACAGCTTCAGTTTTATTTCAGTCAATGACTCATTTAATGAATGAGGTCAGGTTAATAATTAAAAGTATTTTCACTCTTGTCGTTACTGTTACCATATGTATTAAGTTTCACATACAGTCGCGGAAAAAATTCTTGGACCACCCTTTGTTTTCTTCAGTTTCTTGTTCATTTTAATGCTTGGTCCAACTAAAGGTCCATTTGTTTGGACAAATATAATGATAACAACAAACATAGCACATAGTAGTTTAATTTCAGAGCTGATATCTATCCATTTAACACGTTTTCTTGATAAAAAACAAAATCACTTCAGTTCTTCCATCAATATCTATGGCATTGTACTGACAAAACAGTGCTTTTATTCATTCCATGTTTTCTTTTCTGTCTGTTTTAGTCACATGACACACACAGGCATTAGGACTGGATTGCATAATCATTGTTTTTGATGATTTTTGAAGGTCTAATAATTTTTCCCGCGACTGTATTTACACTCAGCTACTGTATTATCCAACTAAGTAACTGCAGTATCGAAAATAAATGTAAAATACAGTTTATCATCTTTTCATGGTCATCAGATATGACGAGCATGTCAACATGGAAACACCGTCATCTTTTGCAGCATTGATTCACCAGTAAAACCTATGGAGTTGGATCAATGATAGTGGAAAAAAGGAAAAAAAAATTAAGAAGAAACCAATAAAATAATAAATGTGAAAAGATAAGCAAAATGTTTCCTACAATAAAGTAAAAAAAAGAATAAAATAAGCAACAAAAGGCACAAAAAACGCCAACGTAATGAATAAAATGAACAAAAATTTTAAATAAATCAGCAAAACCTAAGTAACATGAACAAAATAAGCCACAAACTGAACTAAATTGAAGAAAAAGTGGCAAGAAAATTAACAAAAACAGGTACAATTATAAATAAAATTAACTAAAGTGAATAAGAAAATTTACAAAATGATAAATAACATGAAGAAAATAAGCAATAACATTAATAAAATGAATAAAAAAGCTAAATGTTTATTCACCAGTAAAACCCATGGAGTTGGATCAATGACAGTGGATGGACACACTGGGTTTATGTTCAGTTTATGAGAGATTTGTTGAAAAAAAGTCATGTTTTCTTCAGTTTTCTATGTTTCTGATATAATAATACTTGAATTTGAAGGCTTTGGGGTGCCTCAGGGTTCTATTCAGGATCCTGTTTTCTTTGTATATACTGCCCCTGTGTTCCATTGTTCACTTTTCTCAGTTTCTTTTTCTCTGTTTCTCTGCAACTTTACTCTGAGCTTTTATGACAGCTACCTGATCAGTGAATTAAATATAAGAAAATACCTGATTTACACTGAAAACCCCCCAAAACAGAGGATAATATTCGAATAAACGGTGATAAATCCTTTGGTAAACCTTGGCTGAGTCTTTCCAAACCTCTGGTCTGAATCTGCAGAGTAATGAGGCTGAAGCTGAAATGACTTCATCCATATGGAGATGTGATATTTCACAGTGACGCAGGTGATTTGTGTTGGACTCGTCAATGTTTAGAAGTAAAACTGCACATGGCTGGTAAATATTTAACCTATAGACAAAGGTCAGAGCGTTGCACATTTAGTCCAAATCCAACCTGAAGGCAGTGATCCTCAAAACAGCCTGGACTTTAAAGGGTTAAAGTTTATCTCCGTTACTTTCACTCCACTTTTCCCTCCCATTGGTCTTAGATTTTTTCATGTCGTCCGCTGGATAAGGTTCTGTTTTGCATTGGCTCTCCCAGCATGCACCTCTACACACAGTGCATTATGGGTGATAGTCTCCACATTTTGTGTTTTATGACGTCCTATCATCAGGCCGTTGGGGGTTTATCTTGGTTTTCTTTTCAGTGACAGTTAAACATTAGAGGAATGAGGTCAAACGGAAAAACCTTCAGTTGAACGCAGCGTTCACATCCTGAGGAATTCAACTAAACACTTCGACTTTATAGAAACAGATCTACTCTTACGTACACGTGTATGGAGCCTAGTAGTAGTAATTTAGTAGTCATTTATTTGTCCATTTAACAGAACATGACATATACATACATATATACAGTTTGGATTTCTATATCAAACATGGACGAAAAGGTGTAGACTTATTAACAAAAAGGAAAGTTGCAGAAACAAAACAAGATAACAAGATGGCCCAGTTTTAAACAATAATATAATAAAACAAATAATACAATCTAAGCAAAATTTTAGACTTATACTGGTATTTGGCTTAGTTTATCTTAATATTTTATATTTATTGAATACCTTAGTTTTAAGCATCCTTTTAAATGTAGCGGCTGATGTGCATGTTTTTAATTCTTTATCGAGGTTGTTCCATAATTTTACTCCAGTTACAGATATGCATTTGCCTTTTGTGTTGGTCCTTGCCTTTGTTTTCTTGAACATACTGGTCCACCTAAGGTTGGACTGGGACTCTCTGACTTAGAACAGCTCCTGTATGCAGGTGGAAGTGGGTTATTATGTACCTTATAGATGAATACATCAGTGTTGAGGTTAACCAGATCCAATAATTTCAGAATATTTTTACTGATGGAAAGTGGATTGGTTGGTGCAAAGTAATCCTTCTGATGTGTGCCTATAGAGCAGAGGTGTCCAACATACGGCCCGTGGGCCAAAACCAGCCCCTCAAAGGGTCAAATCTGACTCATGGGATGAATTTATGAAATACAAAAATGACACTGAAGACACTAACAATCAACGGTGTTAAAATCATTTTAACAAACAAAATATGATCTAAAGTGGACCAGACTAGTGAAATAATAACAGAATAACCTGTAAGTTGTGTTTTGTAAAGGCCTCGGTTTGTATCTGCTACGTACTAAACATTTCTATAAACATTTATCTCAGACTCTGTCCTTGAATCTCCAGCTGAAGGCCATGGCGTCCCGTAAAGACAGACGTAAAGAGCGCCCCCCCGGTGGACGAAGGCTACGGGGAGGCCAGCGGCGCCCCCTGTCCCGGAGACACGCTGCCCTGGAACCTGTCCAAGCACCAGAGGGTCAAACGGTCCAAGTCTGCGTCGGGGGAGGTCCTGGACCCGGCTGAGAGGGCTGTGATCCGCATCGCAGGTAAGACGGACCCACGATAAGGTGGTCTTTAACCCTTAGGGGGATAAGGTGGTCTTTAACCTGACCCAGGTGGATTTGGGACATGACGGCTCTGTTTACAGGTGCAGTAGGAGGGTCTTTTAAACGTTTACAACAGAAAATTAAGTGAAACCGACCTTAGTCCTTTGTGTTAATGACAGCAGAGGAGGTGCGTCATGTGTTGTTGGTGTTTTGCTGATGTTTTCTTGATTCTTTGCCGGTGGTTTGACAATAGTTTGTTGGGGTTTTGCTGGTGTTTTGTTGGTGTGTTGGCAATATTTTGCTGGTGTTTTGCTGATCTTTTGTCGGTGTTTTTTTGGTGTTTTGTGGGTGTTATGCTGATGGTTTTGTTGATGTTTTGTCGATGTTTTGTTGGTGTTTTGCCGATGTGTTGTCCTGTGTTTTGCCAATGTTTTGTTGGTGTTTTGTCAGTGTTTTGCCGGTGCTTTGTCGGTGGTTTGCCAATGTTTTGCTGATGTTTTGCCAATGTTTTGTCCTTGTTTCGCCAATGTTTTGTCTGTGTTTTGCCGATGTTTTGTCAATGTTTTGTCTGTGTTTGCCAATGTTTCGTTGGTGTTTTACCAATGTTTTGTCAATGTTTTGTCCTTTTTGCCAATGTTTTGTTGGTGTTTTGTCTGTGTTTTGCCAATGTTTTGTCTGTGTTTTGCCAATATTTTGTCAGTGTTTTATTGATGTTTTGTGAGTGTTTTGCCAATGTTTTGTGGGTGTTTTGCCAATGTTTTGTGGGTGTTTTGCCAATGTTTTGTGGGTGTTTTGCCAATGTTTTGTGGGTGTTTTGCCAATGTTTTGTCTGTGTTTTGCCAATGTTTTGTTGGTGTTTTGCTGCTTTTTACGGTTGTCCTATTGTAGTGTAACATACTGAAGAACAGTTCATCAAACCCTATAAATGATACTGTGGGTGAAAAACAGAAGCTACATTCTGTTATTTATTGGATTGGACCCTTTGGCGGGCCTTATTGTACCCTTTGGTGGGCCGGTTTGGAGCCTTTGGTGGGCCAGTTTGGACCCTTTGGTGGTCCTGTTTTGGCCCACGTGCCCGATGTTTGCCACCTCTGCCTTAGTACAGCATCAGCACCTGCTAATGTGCTGTAATAACTCACCTCCTACTGTATGAACTGAACAGCTTTATCTCCTGCTTGTAATTTAAGTGTGTTTCAGTGGTTTCCTAAACTCGTATGTCATTTACATGAAGCCGTTGGTGTCTAATGGATGATCTCACACATACTGGAAATTTAATGTCTGTCCTGGTTTAATGGAATAGAAGAAAAGATCAGGTGTATCAGCACTTTTTTCATGTAAATCATATTCAGACACGTTTTATCTGAGTCTGAGTTTCTGTCCTTATTTGATGCTAACTACTGCTGCTCTTTTCGTTTATAAATGGTGGAAATGATTATTAAATGCAGTGAAATCTGACTCAGCTTTAGTGTCATTGGACCAATGGTACGTTAAAGAACAGAAATTTTTTCCCAAGGTCTGGGATTTTTAGCATGAGAAAGATAAAAGGATAAAATATAAAATACATTAAAGGTAAAAGGATAAAATGAAAACAACCATAAAATATGCAAAAATTTATAAAATAAATTCTTAATATGTACAAAATTACACAGTATTCAGCAACAGTAACAGTTAAAGTAACAGGAACAGTTAAAGTGATGGTACATGTAGCAACAGCAACAGTGAAATTACGTAAGATAAGATAAGGTAAAATAAGATGAGGTCAAATAAGATTAAGATAAAATAAGATGAGGTCAAATAAGATAAAATAAGGTCAAATGAGGTCAAATAAGATAAGATAAGATAAGATGAGGTCAAATAAGATTAAGATAAGATAATATGAGGTCAAATAAGATAAGATAAGATCAGGTAAGATAAGATAAGATGAGGTCAAATAAGATTAAGATAAGATAAGATGAGATCAAATAAGATAAAATAAGGTCAATGAGGTCAAATAAGATAAGATAAGATCAGGTAAGATAAGATAAGATGAGGTCAAATAAGATTAAGATAAGATAAAATAAGATAAGGTCAAATAGGATAAGATAAGTTAAGACAAGATAAGGTCAGATAGGATAAGGTAAGTTAAGATAAGATAAGGTCAAATAAGATGAGACTTTTTTATTAATTTCATCATTAACAGCAACAACAAACAAGTGCAGAAAAAACCACAGGCAGAAAAACCACAAATGAGTGAAAAATGAAATATATTTAAAAATATAAGACATTTGATATTTATTTTGAATTCAAATTAAACGTGTGGACAGATCTGATCTCTAGCTGGACTCTTTCCTCTAAACAGCAGGTCCTTTTTTCTTCCAGATTTTAACTGTAGATCGTTCTGGTCTTTTCTTGGACTCTTTTCTCTGGGTTCGTGGCAGTTTTCCACCTCAGAGGTGTGTTTGTCTTTGTAGTGCTCAGACAATAGACTGGGAACGTGTCCAGTTGAACTGTGAAGATGTTGGAAACACATTATTTATTTACACTGTTGGTTTGCAGTGTCGTAGCTGCACTGGGCTGATCTCAGACACGTTTATAGACCAAAACAGGTGGAGTTATAGAGTCTACAGCTGAGAATGTAAGAGTAGAATGATGCAGATTATACAGACATCATATACAGAACACTTACTAATGCAACATTTTATAATAATCTGCACTTCCAATAATAAGAACATCCAATAATAAGAAGAAAGGTTGGTTTAGGGTAAATATTCAACAGGAACTACACTGCATACCTTTGATAATGATTTGGGCTGAAAGCTATTTGGAAATAATCATCTGTCACACAGCAGGTGTTAATGCACAATTCAGATTTTTAGTGAAATCTGATTTTTTTTGTGTGTTCATTTATATTTCACATTAAATGCGACTTCTATCAGTTTTGAGTCTGAACTGTATGTGACCCTGAAGTGACCCACATGCACTAAAGAGGTCCTGACAGAATACATGACCGCACAGACACACACTGTGTTTACGAAAGTAACACTCCTGGGATGCAGAATTATGATGTTTGTCACATTTCAATGACGTAAATGTCGGATAAGTGCGAACTGGCCGTTCAGGCTAAAGTTGCACTGCAAAATAACACATCTGTATCAGATTTAGGACCACATATGAAAGCGGTCTGGGTCGGATTTGAAAAATCAGATTTGTGCTGCTCCCCCTTGAACTGCCACCTCACCATGGTGAGGGCCCACATGATCCCAGTAGCTATGTTGTTGGGGGCTTTATGCCCATGGTAGGGTCTCCCATGGCAAACAGGTCCTGGGTGACGGGCCAGACTAAGGGCAGTTCAAAAGCCCCTATGAAAAATTTAAAATCAAGGACCGGGACGTCGCCCAGTATGGCGCAGCCAGGGCCCCACCCTGGAGCCAGGAGACCAGGAAAAGGTGGTCTGCCCTCTCCGAGTTGGTGGGGAGGCCTTGCCCCAAGTGGAGGAGTTTAGCCATCTCGTGGTCTTGTTCACGAGTGAGGGAAGGATGGAGTGGGAGGTTGACAGACGGATCGGTGCAGCGTCTGCAGTGATACAGTCGTTGTATTGGTCAGTCGTGCTGAAGAAGGAGCTGAGCCGAGAGGCGAAGCTCTCCATTTACCGGTCGGTCTACGTTCCTACTCTCACCTATGGTCATGAGCTTTGGGTCATGACCGAAAGGACACGATCCTGGATACAAGCGGCCGAAATGAGCTTCCTCTGTAGGGTGGCTGGGTGCACCCTTAGGGATAGGGGGAGGGGCTCAGTCACCAGGGAGGAGCTCAGAGTACAGCCAGTGCTCCTCCACATCCAGAGGGGCCAGCTGAGGTGGATCAGGCATCTGTTTCGGATGCCTCCTGGACTCCTCCCTGGGGAGGTGTTGTGGGCATGTCCCACCAGGAGGAGACCTCAGGGAAGACCTAGGACACACTGGAGAGACTATGTCTGTGGGCTGGCCTGGGAACACCTCAGGGTCCCCCCAGAAGAGCTGGAAGAGGAGTCTGAGGAGAGGGAAGACTGGGCATCCCTGCTTAGACTGTTAGCCCCGCGACCTGGCCCCGGATAAGGGGAAGAAAATGGATGGATGGATGGATGGATGGATGGATGGATGGATGGATGGATGGATGGATTAGTGCTGTTCAAACTGTCTTCAGATCAAATACGGGTCACATATGGATAAAAAAATTGGATTTGGGTCACATTTGCCTGAGGTCTGAGCGTAGCCTTAGCAGCCTATTGGTCCAGCATAGAAATGTGTTTTATCTGAAAAATAGTTTCT
The DNA here is from genome assembly GCF_902148855.1 of Sphaeramia orbicularis. NCBI lineage: Eukaryota > Metazoa > Chordata > Actinopteri > Kurtiformes > Apogonidae > Sphaeramia > Sphaeramia orbicularis. The sequence goes on from NC_043972.1 coordinate 11,527,202, forward strand.
CTTTTATCTCAGTAAATATTTATTTTTAAAATAAACCCAAAGTGCTTCTAAACCTGCTTCATAACAACAGTCTACATCCGGGTTGAATTTTTAGCCCCTTTGTCCTGTTTTTAGGACCAGTGTCACAGAAGCACACATATGTTCAGGAGTAAATGGCTGAAATGGGTCGGTAGCTCTGCCTCTTCACATCTGTTGTGGTGGACAACATGCACTGATGTTTCTAGTATGATTCTTGTGTCGTAGCCTGACGTTTAGTAGAGTTTATCAGAGCATGTCATTCTTTAGGTTATTATTACGTCCCTGTTGCAGAATGTAGACGCTGATAAAAGCTAATAAGAGTCTGCGGAGCCCTACTGGTGCGGATCAGGTCCCACAGGCTGAATAAATACAGTGAATCTAACGGACATCCTTCATAAAACCTGCTGTAAACACGTGTGTGAGGCTGGTTCAGGATGGAGACGCTGCTTTCATGTGCACTTCCTGGTGTTGGTTTCCACTTTTAGGTCAGTGTGTGTTGTTTTGGACGGTTCTGCTCCTGTCGGGTTAAGTGGAAGTTTACATAACTGGAGCACCTACAATAGGTCCGCTTCCACTTCCTGTGTCCGCCACCGGGCCGGGCCGGGTCGGGCTGTGTCAGCACCAGAGGGTCGGCCCCAGCCTTTGTTGTGGACTCTGCTGACGGACAGACGGACTGGCTGCTATAGAATCCCTGAGTGTATAGAGAGAAGCGGGTTATTCACAGCTTTAATCAACCAGGTCTGAGTGGAAGAAGAACACGCTCAGCTACGTCTAATCTGCAGCTCAGTCACTCCCATCAATAGACCTGTCAATCAGACAGCGGACCGAAGCTTTTCTGTATGGTTTTAGTCTGGGGGGGAGGAGTCAAACATAAGGCCTGCAGCCCAAAGCTGGTCCACCAACGGTCAGGACTGGGACCTTTGGTGGAAAATTTTTCTTTTTTCACAGAAAAATACAGTTAAAATACATTTGCAAATGTATTGTAATTTCACAAATATTTCTTTTCTATTTATGAGATTAAACTGTTAATTTAAAGTTTAATACTGTAAAAAATATTAAAACCAGATAAAATTACTACAATTAACTGTAAAAGAAGTATTTCTTCTGTAAGTTTAACAAGACTTGGTTGTCTATTGACAAATATCTTGTGTAATTACGGGAGGTTTCACAACAAAAATGTTGAATAAATGTATGTTTGTGAATGTATAACATGTATCAGCACTGATAAACTGTCCGAATACAGTTTTTATCAGTGGATTGTACAACTTAGTCTTATTGAAAATTATTTATGTATATATTTATAGGTAATTTGATTGTTTTAATACATGTAAATATTCTTTATTAAACATTAAAAAGTCAAACAAATATGCAAAATCTCATGTAAAGTTAGGGCAAAAAACTGTATTTTAATAATGGAAAATTACTGTATTTTTATGAGATGGTTATTTTCTATTATTTAACAGTATTTTTTTGGCACCCCAGCTGCCGGAATATTACTGTTTTTTTGGGGTTTTTTTTTACAGTGCAGGTAAATTCACCAGCAGATCGACATTCGTAAAAAACAGACAAATGTCATTCCAGTTTTGGTTTTGAGTCCAGAAGATTCACTTTCACCAGCCCATAAGGCAAATGAATCCCAAAAAATGAAAAGCCTCGGATCATGGAACAAAGTTTGTTTGTCCTTGTAGTGACCATTCTCCTCCAATATCTTAAATTTCACAGCAATTGCACTCAGGTAACCACAATGGATATCCGTTATCCTCCATGGATCACACAAATACACAAATTTTGCACCAACTTTGTTTTCACTGGCTTTTCTGCATCAGTTTCTTACCTCCGCCAAGTTAAACGGTGGAGGTTATGTTTTCATTGGGATTTGTCTGTCTGTTTGTTTGTCTGTTTGTCTGTTAGCACGATAACTCAAAAAAGTTATGAAATTTTCGGGAAATATTGATTCTGGCACAAGAAACAAATGATTACATTTTGCAGGTGGTGGTGGGGGGTGATCTGCCTTGGCGGAGTTCTGCGCTCTCTGAGTGCTTTTCTAGTTTTTTTTTTTTTTTTTTATGTATTTCTGCAAAAAATTTAAATTCCATCTGTATTGCATAAAAAACACCAAATCTATTATTGTAAAGATGTTCTCTTTACAAGGTGTTAATTTCTGTTTTTTATGAGCAGTGTGTGAATTATTACCTACGCCAAGGAACGGCACAGGTTGTGTTTTCATCAGGGTTTGTTTGTGCAGGATAATTCATAAAGTTATGGACGGATTTGGATGAAATTTTCAGGAAATGTTGATACTGGCACAAGGAACGAATGATGAAATTTTGGTGGCAATTGTGGCGGGGGGGGGGTTACTGATCTGCCTTGGTGGAGCTCTGCGCTCTCCGAGTGCTTTTCTAGTTTGATAACTCATCAGTGCAGACTTTTAAATAAGTTTTTATTTGACGTTTGTCTTTTTAATTACCCATTAGAGCCGCTCTGACACTTTTCTAATCACCTCTGGGATGAAGCATCAGGAAATGAGCAGAGTGTGTGTGAGGACTTTAATTAAAACCAGCGGATCCAGGGTGGAGGAGGTGAATCCAGCCTTTACGTCGTTTCTATCTGGAGGTTGAACCATTTCATGTCTGGGTGCTGACGTGTTCATTCATTCACATTGTCTGGAGTCGAGTGTTTTGGAGGCTTTGAGCTGTTGGACTGATCTCAGATTGGATTTACTGTCCTCTGAGGAGCTGAGGAGGAGAAAGAGGTGGAGGAGGAGGAGGAGGAGAGGTCAGAGGTCGTCTGTGATCCTGGGTAGAAGAATGTGTAGAATGGAACAGCTCCACGCTCTGCAACAGGACTAGAAATGTCACTAATGTCACATCAGGAGGCAGTGAATGCACCATTAGAAAAAAAACCAAAAAAACAGGTACATGAGCTTTTTTCTCCTTTTGTTTAGAAACTTTGTGTAATTAATGACGTAGAAAAATGCACAATATGCCTTTATAATAATAATAGGTAGATGGCAGATTAATCGAAAAAGTTAATAAAATAAGGGGAAAAAATCAACAAACAAGCGTCAGAATGAGTAAAGACAAAAAATAAGCTGCAAAATTAGTGAAAAATGAACAAAATCAGACAAAATTAATAAAAACAGAACAAATAGGCAAGAAAATGGACAAAAATAAATATAAATAAGTAGCACAGTGAACAAAAAGGCAAAGAAAGAAAGAAAGAAAGAAAGAACACACTACACATAATATATTAGGAGGAAAAAAAAACATGAACTGGGTAAGAAATCTGGATGACAAATGTCTAATGTTTATTTTTATTTATTGTTGGTTTATTTAACATGGACATTGTATAATAATTCAGATTACTGTAAATACACTAGAGTTAAACTAATGCCTGTTTTTCATCTGCAATAAATGGACACATGTTGAATTGTTGCACAACTTTATAGACATGGAATTTTTGAAAAACAGATATTAACTCAGCCGTTCCTTGGAAGAGGTAATAAAAAGATTTAAAAAAAAAAAATGGGAGTCTAAATAAATATAAATAAACAAATCTAAAAACCTAAGCAAACTAGCTCTAAATGTAAATGAGTAGTTTAAATAAATAAATAAAAGTAAACATCTAAAACCAACAGTAGCAGCAGTTGTAAAGTGCACCGTGTATTATTGTAAACTTTATTAAATGAAGTGACGACAGCAGAGTTTGCACAAATTTTTATGCATAAGTCACATTCGCTCAATTCGAGAATCAGTGGAAAATCGACTTGTGTTTTGTTCCGTTCCTTCCACATCCTGCTCCACGCTGTGATGCTGCAGTGACGTCACTGATTGGCTGAGAATGATTAGTGCTGATGAACGGAGGCTGAACACCTTCGTATCAGGAGTCGTCCATCATCTGTTCAGAGTAGAGTGGACGCTGCAGTAAAACCTCCGTCACACCCAGACCCTCTGAACGTCTGCTGAAGCGTTTTCACCCACACTTCAGTCTGGTTTTCCTGTCGCCGCTGCAGGTTTTTGTCCGATCCAATCCTGTTCCTCAAAGCCGGGTTGTTTTTCTGATCAGATTCTTCATCTGTTCAGTCAGGTTTTTTTTTGTTTTTCACTCTTTCACCTTCTGATTTCAGCTCAAAAATAGCAGAGTAAATGTCATCTTACCATAGACCAGGTGTGTCCAACATGAGAATGAGAATTAAGTGTAATTTAACAGTATCGTACATGTCACTAAATGCTAATCTGAGGCAGAATATTGTTAAAATTGTGATTATTTTTCTTAAGAAATTTCAGAAATGTCATGTTATTCACATTTTTTAAAGGATAATTGGTCGATGTAAATGTTTTCATCTTGTATTTTTACTATTTTGACTATTTTTACTGTTACTATTTATTGGTCTGACCCATTTGAGAACCTGTTGTTCTTCATGTGGAACCTGAACAGTCCTCTCATAGATCTTCATTCTGTTTTTATGTATGTATGTATGTATGTATGTATGTATTTATTTATTTATTTATTTATTTATACTGTTATTATTTATTTTTCTTCATGTGGAACCTGAACAGTCCTCTCATAGATCTTCATTCTTTTTTTTTTTACTTCTATCTATCTATCTATCTATCTATCTATCTATCTATCTATCTATCTATCTATCTATCTATCTATCTATCTATCTATCTATCTATCTATCTATCTATCTATCTATCTATCTATCTATCTATCTATCTATCTATCTATCTATCTATCTATCTATCTATCATCTTGCCTGTTTTGTTCAGTTTACATTAATTTTGTCTTAATTTGTTTTTTTTTTCACTAATTTTGCTGCTTTATTTTGTCTTTATTCATTTTGATGCTTATGTTTATCAATTCTTTCCTGATTTAAACTTTTTGAATCAATCTGACTTTTTTTTTTCCATTATCTGTCTATTCTTTTTGTTCACTGTGCTACTTAATGTTTTTTTTTGTCCATCTTTTTGCCTATTTTGTTCAGTATTTCTTAATCTTGTCTCATTTGGTTATTTTTTCACTAATTATGCTGCTAACTGTTTTGTATTTGCTCATTTAGATGCTTATGCTTGTCCATTTTTTCCTCATTTTCACTTTTAGAATCAATCTGACTTTTTTTTCCCATTATCTGTCTGTCTGTCTGTCCATTGTACTACTTATTCATTGTGTTTTGTCCGTTTTCTTGCCTGTTTTGTTCAGTTTTCATTAGTTTTGTCCTAATTTGTTAATTTTTCACTAATTTTGCTGCTTATTTTTTATATTTTTCTATCTCTCTATACATTCTTACATACATGTACACATACATACACATACATACATACACATCCACATATACCATCATATACAGATATATACATACACCTACATATACATGCATGCACACACATATATGCATATACACACACATATACATATACATACTCATACACATACACTTACATACATGTACAAATTCATATATATACACTGTTACATACATACACATATACATTCCCATAACCCCTATGCCACATCAATGAGTAAAGGACCATAGTCAGTAATGATAATTATCAATTATCAATTATAACTGCTAAACAAAATATTTTTGTACCTTTTCTTAAACTGGTTCATATTTGGACTTTGCTTTCTTCATTCTGGTTTCTGTGTAGTTCATCCATCTGACGGTAATAATGCGTTTGACCACCAGGAGGCGCTTTGTGTCTTCAGGTCTGCTGGGTTTCATGTGTTCCTGGTGGACGTTCCTCTGAGCTTCTGGAAAATGTGTGTCACTTCCCCCTGTGGTCTCAGATGGGGGGGTGGACTCAGATGGGGAGGTGGACTCACAGGGTTTTCCTTGTGCTGCTGCTGCCTTCACAGACACATGTTTGATCAGACGTTGGTTGGAGGGAAGTTCACGTCAGACACTAATGCCTTTATCTGCTCCGTTCTGGTCTGGACCTTCACGGTTCATGAGGGCAACAGCGTTGAACTTGAGCGTCAGTGTTGGATTGTGTGGATGAGCCGTGACTCTGCAGCTCTATCTGTGTTTGGTGGACGTCCAGCAGGGGGCGCCACGCCAGTTTTACCTGGAACAGCAGTGACGTTTACAGTATTAATGCACGAACCTGGAGAGTTCAGTCGATTCAGACCCACATGTTTGGTTTTCCAGACGGGGATCACATGATACGATGACAGCGAGCTCATGGGTGTAAGGCAGTGGTGTTAAACATTTGGCCCGTGGGCCAAAACTGGTCCGCCAAAAGGTCTGATATGGTCCAGTGGGAGGAATCTGGGAATTTTCTTTTTCCCCAGTTTTTCTCTCCAGGCACCACCTCATGACCCACCCAGTGTCAGTACCCCCCCACCCACTCACCCATTCATTTTTCTTCATTTTATTAATGACTTCTGCTCTGTTTGTTCATTTTGCTTGTTTTATTATTATTATTATTTTTTTTTTTTTTTTAACTTTGTTTTAGTTTTTGTTTTTTGTTTTTAACTTATTGCATATTTTTTATTATTTTGTTGGGGGGTTTTTTCATTCATTTTATTCATCACTTTGGTTCTGTTTGTTCATTTTACTTTTTTTTTTTTTTTTTACTTTATTTTTTCACATTTTGTATTATTTTGTATTCATTTTTCTTTATAGAATTAATCACTTTGGCTCTGTTCATTTTGCTTATTTTATTCTTTTTTTAAACTTTATTTTAGTATTTTTTTGCTTATTTTTCCACATTATTTATTAATTTTTCTTCATTTTATTAACCACTTTGGCTCTGTTTGTTCATTTTGCTTATTTTATGCTTTTTTTAAAACTTTATTTTATTTTTTTGCTTATTTTTTCCACATTATTATTTTTTTCTTCATTTTTCTCCATTTTATTAATCATTTTGGCTCTGTCTGCTCATTTTGCTTATTTTATTCTTTTTTTTTTTTTTTTTGCTTATTTTTTTCTCATTATTTATTACTTTGTTTTTTTTATTCATTTTTCTTCATTTTATCCACTGTCATTGATCCAACATCATGGGTTTTACTGGTGAATAAATGTTTTAAAAGATAATGGTAAGGCAAAGAAAAGCAACTCATTTTACTTTATCATCTCCACCCCCACCCCCCGACTCAATTCCATCCGTTCACAAACTTACATTTCCACTCTGTACATACTGACAACATAAATCCTCACTGTAAATAATAGATAATAACAGAATTGACCTCCAAACACATCTACTCATTTATTTATATTTATTTTATTCTATTCTTCAACTCATTGTTGTCCTTGTCTCTAGTCAAAAGTTTGTTTATATTAGGTTTACGTTTAAGTGTGTTTGTGTTTATGTTGAAATTGTGCGACCTGAGCAAAGAAAACCAAAAAGGTTAATAACCACTGGTTTAGATGAACATCCCACACACTTTGACCACATCTGCAGAACTGAAACAGAAACAGAACTGAAACAGAAAATACCTGAACGTATCCACTGTGGCTTTGCAGACGGGAACATTCTCTTTGACCCGTAATTATTCTGCAGTGTCATTAATCAGAGTCTAATGTGGGTTTTGGACATGGACACAGATTTGGTTTGATTCCTAATTTGCAGAAAGGAATGCATTAGTGGAAAACACAAGAACAGGCTCATACTGACAGAATAACTTCCATTCCATCACAGTCTGTCAGCGGGTCAGTCAGTTTTAGTGGATTCTGCTTTAATAACAGGTTTTTTACTAAACCCTGTTGTGTTCATGTGTGTGTTTTGTCGTCTTTGGACTCATGGGTTTGTTTGTCTGGTGTTTTTTCCATCAGCTGTGCTTCACTAATGCCCTCGATACTTAAATATAAAAGATGTTCTGTGGTTTGTGTGCGTTTGCATCTCATTCTCAGAACACAGAAGTGTGAAAGGCATTAATAATAACTTTAAAGTATGTGTCAAATAAAACAGAAAACAGCCTGTTTACTAAAGTCCTCTGGGTACTGAGAAGAACGATATTGAACGTGTAGTTTGGTTTAGAAATTTAGCTTTTTGAATTTTTGACGAATGTTCCTGTATGTATAATGGTCCATATTTTAATGGTTTATATCATGTAAATGGTTCCAGATATCAATATAGTTCCTATTGATCACTGATAGTAGATGTATATGGACTTTCAATTGGGCCCACGACCTTTGACCTTGTGGGACCTTAAAGGGTCAAACTCAAGATCACTGATGTCTAGATTTCAACAATGTTCTTCTAAAAAAAACCACTGGTTGGATTTATTACTTCGGCCAAAGTTATGTTTTCATCAGAGTTTGTTTGTTTGTTTGTCCATCTGTTAGCAAGATAACTCAAAAAGTTATGTGTGGATTTTGATGAAATTTTCAGGAAATGTTGATACTGGCACAAGGAACAAATTATTAAATTTTGGTGGAGATCGGGGGGGCAATGTCTACAAAGTGTATTCAGTTTAAAGAAATGTGCAATTTTTGATACATTTTTGAAATATTAAAGATGTACCATTACTTCAGGTTCCACATACAGATCAATATGATCTACAGTCAAATAATAACAGCAAAAAACTTACAAAAAATTTTTTCTTCTCGGTTTGATGTGAAAAAAACTATATTACACTATGCCTATAAATAATGACAACTTCAAATTTTTGTCTTTGTTTTAGTGCAAAAAATAACATTCAATTATGAAAATATTTACATGTACAAACTATCCTGTAACAATAAAATGTGAATAACCTGAATAAATATGAACAACCTGAAATGTCTAAAGAAAATTCAGCACAATTTAAACTATTTTCTGCCTGTTCCTCAGTGTTTAGTGTCTTTGTAGATCTGTTCCATAATGCACATGTAGAAATGATAAGTTAAGGCAGAATATTGTAAAAATTGCACTTATTTTTCTTAAGAAATTTCAGTTTTTTCAGGTTATTTACATTTTTTTTTTTTTTGGATAGTTTATAAAAGTAAGTACTTTCATAATTTAATGAGGTTTTTTTGCACTAAAAGAAGACAAAAATTTGAAGTTGTCATTATTTATAGGTTATTATGCTAATATTTTACTGGTCCGGCCCATTGGAGATCAAATCGGGCTGAATGTGGAACCTGAAAGAAAATGAGTTTGAGAGCCCTGGCTTAGAACATGTAAATGGTTCCAGATATCAGTCTAGTTCCTATTGATCAGTGGTAGAAGTCATGTATGGACTGTGATTGGATGAGTTGAGTTCTCCTCCAGTGAAAGACCCGCCCACTTCTATAGTTAGATTGATGTGTATCCAGACCACAGGACTGGAACATAGAACAGAACCAGAACAACCTCACACATTCAACTGGTTCTGATCCACATAGAACAGAGGTTGACGTACTGGAACTGTTTTTATGCACTCTCACATTTAAGACGTAAAGGGATGCAGACGACCTGGTTAAATTAATATTTGTACTTATTGGCTGTCATTAATACCATCATTAATAGGTGGATTATCAGTTATAGATGATGCAGACACACTCACACATACATTGATGCTGCAGATCTCCTCCTGTCTGTATCTTATATTTAATTGATAGCGTTGCGCTCCTCGCTCTCTGCAGGAACATGTCCAAAGGCTGAATTCTGCTCTGTTCTCTGACCCTGTTGTTGTTTTTTCTCACACTTTTATTCCCGTTTTTGGTCCGATTTTCTTTGACTGATTCACATCACAGGATCACAAGTCTGAAAGAGTCACAGCTTCACTAAATAAACACATGTCCAGGAAGCCAAATAAGGCCATTCAGCTGTTCGAGTAGAATTATCCAACATTAGGAGACTTCAGTCTGAATGAAATATGGCTGCAATGTGCGTCAGTATGAAGGCTTTTGGCTTCAAACATCTGGATCAGCAGTTGATGATGTCACAGAGCTGCAGATGTAGACGGTTCCTCCATGTACCTGTTGTGTTTTTGCCTTGACTTCATCATATTAAGTCATATTTGTGCTTTTCATATGGTTTTATTATTGTCTGTAGTATTTTCTCTTTTGGAGTTCGATGTCTAAAGCTGAGAAAACAGATATTGGGTGATGGTGGGTTCGACCATGCTTTGGTCTCAGATAAACTTATCTGGGACGTCTCTGCTATGTGGTACTGGCTCAGTTCGACTTGACTCGGCCTTTTTGTGTTTCTGTTACAAAAAAGGACCTGGAATCTGGTACCTAGTACTAGTTTTTTGGTATCACCTCCACCGAGGTTCCGAGACTGAGGAACGATACTAAAATGTGATGCGTAAACACTGCAGACCACTGATTGGTCAGAGTTGTCTCTGTGACCCTCCATTTTACAAAAAACAGATGCGGAAGTTGACAGTAAATATATCGGTAGGTTAATCCACAGGATGACAGCCCACAAAACTACACCATGGTCAGTCGAGGAGATTCAGTCTTTGGTGGCCGACGTAAAAATTTAACATGAGCTTGACGAGACAACATGCAACGAGCGAGTTTATCAGTGACTCTGAGCAGATGACACGGAAGTAACGCGCCACATCGCTATGACGACCATGTACTGTAAAGTCGGTAGTTTCCTGTTATGGAAACGGTCTCCAGGAATAGGACCTGGTACCAGAGTCGAGTCGAACCGGTTCCATGTAGTCGAAACATGGCATTAGTGATGTCTTTAGTTGGGGTTAAAGAACATGTTAGGGCGAAGACACACCAACCCGACTGCTGATCATCTCCAGTAAAGGTAGCTCGACTGATCAGTCGACTCCCGTCTCCCTGGCACAGTCAAAAAAGTGTGAAGAACACATCAGATGGACTACCAACTTGAGCGTACGGTTTGCACTTGCGTGAGACGTGAAACCTGAAAATGATGGAACATCTCTCTAAACCCAGAGCTCGCTGTCGTCAGTCATTGTTGTCGGTGTTCAGTAGTCCAGAAGGGTTGGTGTTGTCAGTGTTCAGTAGTCCAGAAGGGTTGGTGTTGTCAGTGTTCAGTAGTCCAGAAGGGTTGGTGTTGTCAGTGTTCAGTAGTCCAGAAGGGTTGGTGTTGTCGGTGTTCAGTAGTCCAGAAGGGTTGGTGTTGTCGGTGTTCAGTAGTCCAGAAGGGTTGGTGTTGTCAGTGTTCAGTAGTCCAGAAGGGTTGGTGTTGTTGTACTTGTTGAACAGATGGTTAATAATAAGAAGACACTGGTGTTGTCAGCTCTAGGGCTTCTACTTGTGGAAGAAGAAAGATGTCACTGCTGAAAACTGAGGAGAAATCGCACTGTGCTAACAATGCTAACAGTGTTGACTTGATGGAATGAAGTCCATAGTCAGCACTGACTGTCACTCATTCAGATCCGATCTGAGCAGTGAATGGACTATTCTAGAAGACAATAATAGTGGGCAGTACCTTGGTAGAGCTGGATTCACATGGAAACTTCTCCTTCACTCATTCACTAGTCCAGGTCTATCCCTCCACCAATCAGATTGGTCCATCTAAACGACGGGTAGAGGTTGATTACACATGTTGAATCAGCCGAAAAGACTTGAGACGGCATTAACAACGGCCGATCAAACGGAACACACCAAACAGACTCGTGTCACTGACCTCACCAGACTGACCGATGACGCCTGACCACCAAAAATAGGGTTGGTGTGTCTGCACCTTTAGTATATCGTACTGTGAGACGCTCAAAGCTGTGAGTGTAACCAAAAACAATAAACAAAAGTCCATGTGTAAAAACCACAGTCCTCCTGATTGACCAACAGAAATTTTTTTCATACTTTCAGAAAATAATGTTATTAGTCTGAGTTAACCCCATAAAACATTTCAGCCTTTTGTCTTCAGTAGTTTTGGTGATATTGGACCATTTAATGGTTTGAACGATTCAGGAAACATTTGTGATGTTTTCAGTGTTCTATGATATAACAACGTGATATCATGAATTGTGTAAATATACATGCCATACATGCCACTTTTAATTGGCGTGTTATCTGTATGCATTATAAGATTTCTGGATTTCAAATATCATGCGATTAGCGGTTAGAAAAAAGTTAGAATTCAGACATTTTACCTCGGAATTCTGACTTTAATCTCAGAACAGTAATTTTTTAAAAAGTATTTAAAACAGTCAGAATTCTGAGAAAAAAGTTAGAATTCCAAGATGAAAGTCTGAATTCCGAGGAAAAAAATCTGAATTCTGACTTTTTTTCTCAGAATAATAATTTGAAAAAATATATCGGACCTTTTTTTTTTTTCCCAGTGGCCCTAATCCTGTTCCGTACTTTTATAGTAAACATACCTGATCCTAATAAATAAGTGCTTAACAACCTTAAATAAATGTATTTAACTCAGCGGTCTCAGAGACATGGAGTGTGTGTTTAATCCCATCTGTTCGATAAACAGTAGATAAACAACACTCTAACTCTCACTGCTCTGGCAGAAAACCAGCAGCTCAGACTTATCAGGTTTCCTCTCAGGAAAGTGTCCGAGGCCAAAGCTTCGTCTGACAGTCCGTTTCAGCTGCAGGTTTTCCTGTTCCTACATCGGTCCGACACCATTGTGCTGGTACCGACCAGAATGGAAACACTGCACAGATTGTCTGCAGTTTCCGGTCGTTATGTCGTGTGCTTTTATTTTCCAGTACGACACCGTTCATTTTGTTCAGTTTGTCTCTGCTGATACCGTCCTGTCTTTGTCATTAACCCTTAGATGGACGAGGGTCTGGACCCAACACTGATCCATAGATGGGTCAAAATGACCCGGGTTAAAATCAGTGTTTTATGACACTCCTCTTAGAAATAATCATTTGTATTATATTTTGGTCCACAAAAGAATGATTTCAAGTTTAAAATATTTTTTCTTTTCCTTTTTCCTTTTTTTTTTTTTTTTTTACAATTTTAACAATTCTAATTTTTTTTTTTTTTTTTTTTTTAATTAATATTTTGAAATGCATAGTATATAACAGGGGTGTCCAAATCCTGGTCCTCGAGGGCCGGTATCCTGCATGTTTTAGATGTATCCCTCTTCCAACTTACTTGATTTAAATAATAAGGCTATCATCAAGCTCTGCAGAAGTCTGATTATGATCATCAGGTAGACTGGAAGAGGGAAACATCTAAAACATGCAGGATGCGACTCTGTAAAAGATAAATTAAAAAATGGACATGTTATGATGTCAATAACATGTTTTTTGAGCAATACCTGGAATATGAAATTGTAACTTTTTTTTTTTTAATCAATTTTTTATTTATTTTCATAGTGCATCTTCACAAGTACAGCACAAAAAAAGAAAAAAGAAAGAAAGAAATTCCCATTATATGATACAAGATTTTGTGACACACAAAGTATGAAATAGCAACTTTTGATTCCAAACATATTACAATAAAACAACCTCATCAGGTCAGTTTGACCCATCTATGGAAGCCTGGGGTTGGAAATCAAAAACTAAGCAATGAATGTTAAAGTTATCATGTCAATAACATGTTTTTTTTTTTTTTAGGAATACCTGGAAAATGAAATAATAACAACTTTTTATTTCAAAGATATTAAAATAAATCAACCTCATCGGGTCAGTTTGACCCATTTATGAATCTAAAGGTTAAAAACTGTTTTTCTTCTCAACCTGCATGTGAATAATCAGCGCATCAACCAGCCAAATTAACTGAATGTAAATGGACCTAAATGAAGTCAGGACACGTTCTTTGTCTGTATTTTGTTGTGGACTGTCATCTGTGCACGTCTGTTGAATATTCAGTAGTTGATCTTTCAGGTGAAGTTCAGGTGGATGTCAAGGGCAGATGTGTGCTTCACTTTCCTCTAAATGTATATTCATTGGTCTGCAGGCGGCTGCTCTTTGGGACAGTGAACAGATGGAGCAGATATCACATCCTGTAGAGCAACGGGCTCCTGTAAACCTAAAGAATAAGGAGGTTGGAGTGTCTGTCTGAAAAAACAGGACGGCTCTGGTGTTTTTTTGTTTTTTTTTTTGGTGATATTATTTTGACAACTGTGTGATTGCATGTGTCTAATGCATGGAGATTTATTTTCAGGCTTTTTTAGCACTGAACCAATTTTTTTTTAAATTATTTTATTTATAATGACCCCAGATTAGACATCTGTTAGTAAATATTGATGAAATATTATTTAATTTAGCTCTTTTTACTTGATTTCATTGACATCTTACGAGCATTTAAAATAGAATAGAATAGAGTAGAGTAGAATAGAATAGAATGGAGTAGAATAGAAAAGAATAGAACAGAGTAGAGTAGGATAGGATAGGATAGGATAGGATAGAGTAGGTTTATGTTTTACAGCAGATTAAAGTGCAAAAATTAAATAAAATTGACAATAAAACCAATTACAAAGAAATACTAAAATATACAAAAGGTCGACTGTACCATAAACGGAAGAAATATATACAACATATAAAGGATATATACAAGGTAAAATGTTTATTTATTTATTCATTTATTTATTTATTTATTTTTCAGTCAGTCTGCACTTAAATGCCCCCCCCCCCCCCCAATTTAGCTGCTCGTGGGTCTCTGTAAAGTTTTGTGTCAGCGTCTGTAAAAGTTGACAAAAACATTTACATTTTTACTGCAAACATCAGTTCTGTGTCTGTGTCAGCTCTGAAAACCATCTGAGTGTCAGATTAACTGTAAATATTCCAACAGTGAGTGGCTCTTCCATTTGTCAGCTGACGTCACTGTTGTCCCTGGTTCATTTCTTGGACTTGTGTCATGGTCTGATTCCTGTCAAGTGGTTCCTCACAGCCCTCTTTTCCCTGGAAAGCAGTGTTGAATCTGTGCTGCCGGCCCTTTAAGAGGCGGGGCCTGACTCTCCTATTAGTATTTGTGAGCCGGGCTGTGGGTGGGTGGGGGGGTGCGGACGGTGGTGGGGGGGCGTGTCGCTGCTGTGGACTGAAGTTTGGAGCAGTGGAGGGTTCACACACAGCTGAGAGCGCAGACGGAGGAGGAGGGACCGCACAGGGAGCCTCGTCCATCCAGACGCCCAGAAACCAGAGGAAGAGGAGAAAGAGGAGGAAGAGGAGGAGGAGGAGACGCCGCTGGCATGGCCATGTATGAGCCCGCCTACCTGCCTCCAAACGCCGAGGAGCAGGACTTCATCCAGGCCTACGAGAACGTCCGAGAGAAGTACAAAGGTGAGAGGGATGCACCAGGAGAGGGGTCCGAGTGGGTCTGAGGGGGGAGGGGCTTATCCACCTCTGGGTTTGACACAGGTGGAACCATGTGACTGTTTGTGTACGTTAGGCTCATACTCAAACACAAATGGACAAAAGTGTGTGGACACATTGGATTCAGGTGTTTGTTTTCTAACAGGGGGTCTGGGATCCAAAACAATAATGACTAATGTCAGAATACAGTTTATATTATGGGATAGATATCAGTGCATTGGTTAGTTTGGGTTAAATTATTATTATCTTTGTTTCCAAAATGACTCAGAGATGGTTTTTACTTACATACTTACTTTTTATCCAAGACTATGATTTTAAATGTTCTACCGCTAAAATAGTTTTCATTCTCTGACTGTAAATAATAATTTTCTACCACAACTAACCATCTACTTTCTTTTTTGTGAGTAATTCTTCTCATTATGATGCTCTTTATTTTTTTCATTTTGATGCTTATTTTGTTCTTTTCAACGCCTGCGTTGTTCTTTTTTTTAAAATTAATTTTGTTGCTTATTCTGTTAATTTTACTGTTTTTTTTTTTTTTTTTACTAACCATCAACTTTCTTTTTTGTGAGTAATTCTTCTCATTATGATGCTCTTTATTTTTTTCATTTTGATGCTTATTTTGTTCTTTTCAACGCCTGCGTTGTTCTTTTTTTTTTAATTAATTTTGTTGCTTATTCTGTTAATTTTACTGTTTTTTTTTTTTTTTTACTAACCATCAACTTTCTTTTTTGTGAGTAATTCTTCTCATTATGATGCTCTTTTCTTTATTTTGTTCATTTTGATACCTATTTTGTTCTTTTCGACACCTGTGTTGTTCGTTTTTATTAATTTTGTGACTTAATCTGTTAATTTTACTTATTTTTTTCTTTTTGCTAACCATCTATTTTGTTTTCATCTCACTGAGGAAGAAAAAATCAATCAATTTAAGTAAAATGAAGAAAGGTAAGCAGCAAAATAACTAGAAGCACTCGGAGAGTGCAGACCTCCACCAAGGCTGATCAGTGGCCCCCCCCCGTGGGCCCCCCCACCCCCGATCACCACCAAAATTTAATCATTTCTTCCTATCCCATTTCCAACAAACCCTGAAAATTTTCAATCCAAATCTGTCCATAACTTTTTGAGTTATGTTGCACACTAACGGACAGACAAACAAACAACAGACAAACAAACAAACAGACAAACAAACAAACCCTGGCAAAAACATAACCTCCTTGGCGGAGGTAATAACCATCTACTTTCTCACATCTCACTGAGGAAGAAAAATCTCCCATTAAACTTTAATTAAATATTGATGCTTTTATCTTAAATCATCATGACAGGACATCTTACAGCTGTAGACATGATGTGTCCCAATCCTTTTGTCCAATAGTTTAGAAACATCAATATTTCCTTAAACAAGGAAGCAAGATAACAATTTAAACCAAACTAACCAATGCAATACAATGATATTTATCCCAAAATAAAACTATAATCCTTGTGGATAAATCCACTCAAAATGCAGTAGAATTTGATATTTTATTTAACTATCTATAAACTATATGGACAAAAGTATTGGGGCATAAAATAATAAAAATGAACAACGAGGGGGGTCAAAAAGAACAAAATAAGCATCAAAATGAACAAAAATAAAGAGCATCATAATGAGAAGAATTACTCACAAAAAAAAGAAAGTAGATGGTTAAAAAAAAACAGTCAAATTAACAGAATAAATAACAAATTAATAAAATAATTAACAACACAGGCATTGAAAAGTACAAAATAAGCATCAAAATGAACAAAAATAAAGAAAGAGCATCATAATAAAATAAAGTAGATGGCTAGTTTGTGGTAGAAAATTATATTTACAGTCAAGCACGAAAAATATTTTAGCGTAGAACATTGACAGTCATAGTCCAAACCATCTCTGAGCCATTTGAGAAACAAAGATAATAATAATTTAACCCAAACTAACCAATGCACTGATATCTATCCCATAACATAAAACTCTATTCTGACATTATCATTATTGTTTTGTATCTCAGACCCCTGTAGAAAACAAACACCTGAATCCACCGTGTCCACATACTTTTGGTCCACTTGTGTATGCCTTTATGTTTCGAACCCTGCTGTGTGTTTTGGTCTTTCTCTTCGTCCGTCCATCGCTGACAGTTTCATCGATCTGTGCACATGTTTGCTGTCACTCTTCCCTGTCTGTGTGTTGCGGTTCTGAGAGTCCACAGGATTTACAGGAGTGCTTTACTTTGATATGTGACCGTAGCGACCGGCCCGCTCCGACGACCTCTGACCTCCGGAGGGTTAGTCTAAGCCCTGGCACTGGGCTGATTGTTACACCCCCCCCCCCCCGTACATTAACAGGTGCTGCTGAGCAACAGTGAAATTCATTAATACACCTCAGGGAGTTCATGCTTTTCTCCTCTGATTTCCATCTCTCACTTTATCCCTTTATCTCCTGCAGCGCTGTGCTCAGCGTGCCTCCGCTACATTCTCCTGCAGCTTCTCGTCTTATGCCTTTTTTTGGAAATCTTACGGTGGCGCGTCAGAATGAAACACTAGGATGAAGTTTAGTCCAAATGAACATCAACTTCACATCCAAAACACAAAGCAATAAGTGGTTCTAGGGACAACAAGCCCCGCCCCTCACACGTATTGTAGTTTATTTTGGCATCAATCCAGCTGATGTCATCATGTCTATGCATTTGATGATGTCATCATATCAACTGACTCCACATATGTTTTTACACCATGTAGCATGTGCGCAGATATTTTATCTGGGGTGGACAGTTTATTTTATTTATTTATTTATTATGATGTTTCATTGTGTTTTTAGTTTAGGATTTTATCTTTTTATTATGTTTTTATACCAGACCATACAACTTTATTATAATGCAGTTTAAGAACTTTACAGCTGGCCAAAGTGCCGTACACCAAACATAAAACAAGGGATTAAAAAAGTAAATAGTAAGTAAAACTACTGATAACACAGGGTTTAAAGCGGGCTAAGAACAACAAAAATACAACCATCATAAAAACAAAGACAAATTAAAATCTGAATAAAAACAGCATAAACCCCCCCCCAAAAAAAAAACCAAACAGACATGTCACTCATTGAGTAAAAGCCAATGAGAAAAAGTGCGTTTTATACGTGATTTAAAGACAGGTAGAGACTGAGCCTGTCTAACAACTAAGGGCAACTTTTTTTATTTTTTTTATTTTTATTGCATTTATTTTACTGTACTTTGGAAACCTTTGAGTTGTGTTTAAATTTGTGCTTTATAAATAAAATAGATTATAAACTGGATTGGATATGTGCTAAGTTTGAAGTAAATTCAAACAAAATTGATGTTTTTACAGACATTTGAAATTTTGCCCATTATAAGTAAATGATTTAAGAAGATTTAAAAAAATTAAAAAAAAATTTGAACTTTGATCTACTTTTCCTAAAATGCAACCACATTCTGAGTCACTGGCAATTTACAAACCCAATAGTTTTGCTGCTAAAGTGTAAACAAACAAACAACAATAAACAAACCTCCCCTTTGGGGGCAGGGTCCTGGCTTCAAATGGGACAAATCCGACTGAGTCGGAGCGTCCTCCAGGTGATGCGTTTCCATGTCATCTTTCCACTTTCTGTCTTTCATCCGGTCCATTCATCAGGTCAGGAAAAGACAGAGCTCTTGCTATAATACTGGCCTGGTTTTTCTTTTTCTTTTTCTTCCTCTTTTTCTTTTTCTTGTCAGAATCCAACCGAGCTTTTGCTGAATCACTGTTTTTAGTTTTCTCTACATCAGCGTGTTTTCTCGTCTTCAGGTGCACTATATATGGACCAAAAGTATGTGGACACGTCCATGTCTACAGCTGTAAGATGTCCTGTTCACATGATCTGACATAAAAACATCAATATTTCCTTAAGTTTAAAGGTGCAGTATGTAGGAATTATGTTCTAAGTAATTATAAAATGGCCTTGACCAGGGGTCAGCAACCCTGGGCCTAGAGAGCCACTATCCTGCATGTTCTAGATGTATCCCTCTTCCAGCACACCTGATTCAAATGATAAGCCTATCATCAAGCTCTGCAGAAGCCTGATAATGACCATCAGTGTGCTGGAAGAGGGAAACATCTAAAACATGCAGGATAGTGGCTCTCTAGGACCAGGGTTGCTGACCCCTGGCCTTGACTGTCACCAGACATTAAAGAATCCTGTTCATTTCAAATACTGATCTCACTGACAGTAGTAGTCCAGACAGAATACTTGCATTTGAAAAGCTCAGTGTCAGCCCCCAAATGAATGTTTATGTTGACATCGTGTGTTTGGTCTGATGCTCCACCCATCAACCTGTCTGCCAATCACAGATTCAGTAGCCTTTCAGCATCCAGGATGCCAGTTCCACTGAGCTGCAGCTGGAACATTTCTGATCATAAATGTCTGACGTAATAAACCTAAAAGGACTCTGATTATTCCCAAATACACTGTGACAAAGTGAGAAACAAACAAGGAGATGTAGAGGAGATGGTTTAGAAACATGGAGATGGAAGAAAGAGGAGAAGGATTTGAAGACCGACGCCGGCTTCTGCCTTAGTCTGACCACCGTAAGAACCACTGAGAGCCGCGGTCTCTTCACCCGGTCCCCAGACCGTCGGCCTCTTCACCTGGTCACCAGACCTCTGGTCTGTCTGCACCTGGTCCCAGACCTCCGGTCTCTTCACCCGGTCCCAGACTCTTCTCCCGGGGCTGGGCTGCGGTCTCTTCTCCTGGCCCTGGGGTGGTCAGGGTGGGGGGGTGGAGGGGGGTACGGTAGTGATCATGGTGCTTGTACTTCATGGAAGTAAAAGTGAAACTTTAGGCTCATTTCCCTTTTCCCTTTCCTCCTGAATCTTCACAAACTTTCATTTGAGGGGGCAGGACGTTTGTCCTGGTCTATTATTATACTTATTTGTAGAATAGTCTGGTGATGATTTTTTGTATGAAATTTATGGTGTGGTGGCAAGGATTAGTGGAACGCTGGTAGTAGACACAGTCATTGCAGTGTCCGACCGTCCTGCATGTTTGGGTCGGTGGCTGCTTTGTGGATCCACCGTTTATATTCCTAAATGTCAGTAAACTAGCATCAGCGTGGCGTTTTCAGGCGACCCTGGTTCATTTCCCTCAGACTATCGGATGAATCTGTACATGATCAGGTGGTGTCTTCCGTAGCCTGGCCTGCGTTGTGTGTTTTGGTTGTGTGTTTTGGGTCTGCGTCTGGACCTGGAGCAAATGTGAAGGCAGCAGTGGGCCGGTGGCAGGTGTTTATGTTCAGGACGTTCCTCTGGTCCGTCCTCACAGATCCTGCTCCTCCTTTTTAAGGCACGGTGTGACTCAGCCAATCACAGCGCTGGTCTGGACGGGCTGCGTTTTCCGCTCACTGTCGTTTACTGTTGGCATTTGTGCCAATCAGACCGAAACATGACACACAGAAGTACTTTTACCTGAAGCATCTAAACCCATTATGTGAAGGGACTCCATGTTGACCTTTAACCTTTATAGGACACTCTAGAAATACTCTGACATTTCAGTTTTTCACTTGAACCTGATGTGGGTTTAGGTTGGATTTATCACCTTATTTGCACTGGCTTTAAAAAAAGTGTGACTTTTATTTGTTTTGTCTTCTGGTTGTGTTTTTAGATGATATTTATATTATTGTATATCCATTTTTTTTTTTGTTTTTTTTTAAATCAGATTTAGTATGTCTTGCATTTATTCTTATTTTACTACTTTTTAATATATCTTGCATTTGAATCTGCAGATTTGTACAAGACTTAAAGCACTTTGTGTTGTTTTAAAGTGCTACAGAAATATACTTGACCTTGAAATTCTAAACTTCAACCTTCGTGTGTTTTTGGAGGACGTAACAAGACTTTAATTACTTTTGGGAAATATTTCTAAATGTTTTTATTCATGTAGAAAATCAAGCTTAATGAAATTACCATATTTGGTTCCTTACCCATAAGTTGCAAAAATATAAAAAGTTAAATACAATGCCCTGTCCACATCCACATGACCCCTCTGAACATCATTCCTGACATTAGTTCCATTACTGCATGGAACCAAACAATGCACAGGTGGACCTGACAGGCCCTGGAGACCACATTGGACCTGACAGACCCTGGAGACCACATTGGACCTGACAGACCCTGGAGACCACAATGGACCTTAGAGACCCTGGAGTCCACATTGGACCTCAGAGGTGGACCTTACAGACCCTGGGGACCACATTGGACCTGTGATAGTTGACTCACTGTCCTCACTGGAACTGTTACTGTCACTGTCTTATAATGTGAATGTGTGCAGAAATGACCAAAAAGTCACTTGCCTGATAAAGGGTTAATACTGTCCCTGCTTGTGTTGTGAGTGGAGTACAGTACACAGTTGAACTCTCTTAAAGTACCCAGCCTGGCTCATATTTTGTGTTACAGACTCATATCTTTGTCCTTGTAGAATGTAACCTCACTGTCCCAAATACCTGAGTCCACATCCTCAACACACTGGCCTGGTTTTATCTGGAAACACATACCAAGGCCCCTACTAATCCCCACAAACACACTTTAAGAACGTCCTTTAACATACCGGTAACCCATCCAATGGAAAAATATTACACAAACACCCTTCTACAAAGTGAGTAAAAAACGCACATTAATGCATTTTAGCATTTAACATTTGATCTAACACAAAAAATAATTATTAATATTACATTTTAACCAATGTTGGTATTAATCATTTACATGTCAGGCTGCAAAAACAAAAAAAAACCTAATCCTATTTTTACATAGTATATTGAAAAAAGAAAAAAAATGGGTTTTTTTGCATCAATCAATACAGTCTGTGTACATTACAAACATTGCATTTAAAGGGTTAAACATATGACAGTTATGGAGTATTTGGTATTTTCGTTTATGAATCAGTTTTATGAAATCCAAAAAAGGGGGAAAAAATTAAGAACAAACTATGAAAAAATTTAAAAATGAAAATAAAGTAATGAAATGCAAATGCAAAATATAAGTAATCCAATTTTTATGCAGTATACTGGGGGAAAAAATTTTTGCATCAAAAATATGGTTTGTTTACAACACAAACATGCCATTTAAAGGGTTCAAAATATGACAGTTAATGAGTATTTGGTATTTTTGTTTATTCCTCAAGTTGATAAAATTCACAAAAAAGTTTAAAAAGTTAAAAGCAAGTGTATGAAAACAAAAAAATAATAAAAACAAAAAATGAAAATAAAAAAATAATCAAATGCATAAATCAAATAGTAGGTAATCCAATTCTTATGTACTATATTAAAAAAATAAATTGCATAAAAAAAATATGGTTTGTTTACAAACACTGCATTTAAAGGGTTAAAATATGACAGTTATTGAGTATTTGGTCCTTATCTGCTTTGGTGGAGGTCTGTGCTCTTTGAGTGCTTATTCATTCACTCATTCATTCATTCATTCATTCATTTATTTATTTATGTATGTATTTATTTTTGTGAGTTATATGTTGGTTAATGTCTTGTGTGTGTGTTTAAACTGTCTGCAGTGACATTATGGATTTGCAGTTTCCTCTCAATAAATAAATAAAATAAATCTGATGTTATTATGATGCTGCAAATACTATTAGTCAGTCAGTGAGTGGTTCTGCTGTTGCTAAAGTTACTCTGTGCTGTCTCATTGCTGCTTGGACAGTAAAGGCCTGGCTGTCTTCCCACTGTCCTTTAATGCAATTTGTGGGAGCAGCTGATGCCCACATTACAGGGCTGTGGAGGGGGGGGGGGTTCTGCCTCCATCATGTCAGGTGGACCTCTGAGGGTGCGAAGCCACGGCTGGCATCCACCGTTTGCCTCAGTGTGTGTCCTGTAAGGTCCTGTCCCCCCCCCCCCCCAGCGCCCAAAATAACCACCAAATATAGCCGTGACCATTTGCAGTCGTCTAATTAAACAGTTATTTTTGGAATGCTTGATTGTCTGCTTCTTTGGGTCATTAGAATTCCACTTTCTTCTCGGCTGAAAAAAAAACCAAAAATCAAACATTTGTGAATTATTAAGTAAAGTCTGGTTTTGAAGCGGATGAAAGAAAAGTGTGGAGTGTGTGACAGGAATACAAAGCGTGACTGTGCTTTTATTTTTGTGGTAAAACTCATCTGACGTGAATCTTTCCCTCCGTGCAGATGCTATCTTTATCTGTGTGAACGACTGTAGTGGATTCTAATACGTGCACAGCGTGGGAAGTCATTTGTCAGACACATTTGTGAATGATTGAAGCAGAGAAGCAGCTGAACGTGTGCGTTTGTGACTCATTCAAACTATTTTAAACCCTTTTAAGACCGCTGTGTCTGCGGCGCCTCATTCAAATTACTGTAACTCCTGAACCATTTTAACCGAGCTCTTGAGAAATTACATGCATTTAACACATTAAGGGTAGAGGCCTGCACTGGCTGAGGGGGAGGGGCAGAAGTGGGTGGGCCTTAGAGCAGCAGAGTGCAGTCGGTGAGAGAGAAGTGGAAGATTTTATTCCTTTTAGCAGTGTTTTAGTGAGGTTTTAGCGGTGAATTCCCATAAATAATTGTATTTAATAGTAAGGCTGTGTATCGGCAAGAATCTGGCGATATGATACAAATCACAATACTAGGATCACAATATGATATCATGTTATATTATGATACTGTTAAAAAGGCAATTTTTTGTTTGTTTCTTTTTAAAAAAGGATTATTTCCTTGAAGAATTGAATTACACCAGAAATATGCACAAATACTAAACACTTTATGTGATCAGAACACACTAAAAAATGATTCATGGGTTAGTAAGTTAAGCTTAAAATCAGGAGCTTTCTCTGGTTAAAAAAGTAAGTTTGTTACAAGTACACATTTAAATCAGTTAAGTTATTTTATTAAGTTGGTCTCAATGAAAAACAAGGAAAACAGTCTTAACTTAATAACATTGATTTTGAACAGACGTTTGTGCCTTTAACTTAACAAAGAACTATATTTAGTACAACTTAAAAATCTTGTAAGCTTCCTTTAAAAGCTGAGTACAAACTGACTGAGAACAATTGTGACTGGTGGATCGCTGTGTGTCACCTACCCTTGAACTTAGACGAGAACACGTTGAGTTCATTTACCTCCTCCATTGCTGGACCTGCGATGTGACTACTGCGTACACGTAAATCATGATGACAATGCTCAAACAATATATTGTGCGGCTCTAGTTTTAAGCATTTATTACGTGTAATGATAATGATTAATGGACAGATACTGAATGTGAACTTCTTCTTGAAAAAAAGTTAAAAACAAAACAAAAAAAACCAAAACAAAGCAATGATGTTTATCCCAATAAACTATTCTGACATTAGTCATTATTGTTTTGTATCCCAGACCCCTGTTAGAAAAGAAACACCTGAATTCAATGTGTCCCATACTTTTGTCCACATAGTGTGTATTGTGCGCCAGCAGTCTTAACACTTCAGTAAATTCAAAGAAAAGTTTAAAAGGGGGCTTTAGATTCGATTACTGCTATTCTGGAGAATGTTGTCATGTCACAATTTAGACAAAATAAAATATCAAATTTAAAAAAAAAAAAAAAAAAAAAAAGTGAAGTTCTTCCCCGAAAAAAAGTGCAAAAGAATTGGCAAAAAACATTTTCTGACACTTTTATTGCAAAAAAAACCCAAAAAAATCCAGGCGGTCTGTTATAATGGTAGTCCTTAAAGGGTTAATGGTTCCTACAGGTCAGATACAACAGTAGGACCTCCAGTGTCCTCTAAGGAAAGTCTGGACCTCTTATAAATGATGACCATTAGACAGAAGAGTCCTTCTACCTTAGTGTGTCCTCTACTCCTCGTGGCTGTTGGTAGAATCTATTTTCAGTCTGATGTCTGTTATTCATCTGCCAGTAAAACCAGTCCAACCCTGCAGTATATTTTCTTGTCCCGCCGCTGCAGTTCGCTGTTCCTGTTTTGGAACCGGCTCCAGCCACTACTATGACAAACCCAAAGCGCTGAATTCATATTGAGGTCAGCGATATGCAGACGTCGTGCCAGGTGAAACGCTCATGGAAAGTAGGCCGTTGGTGGAGAAGTCTGTGGATTTGGCCCGCGCATCTACGAACACTCGCATGACATTTTAGGACATTTCCTCTAATTGCAGTTCAGCCAAACGGTGCCCTTTTTAGAGCTGAAGCTGCCAGCGAAACAAAAAAAGGAAAATCCCAGTAATGGAACTTCAGTGTTTGGTTGTACAGATGCAGGGTGTGTCTGGATGTGTGTGTGGAGGTCCATGGGCGTCCAAGGCACTTTAGTTCAGGTTCCACATCTTCAGACCACTAACATACTAACATAATAATATGAAATAATGTCAACTCCACACTTTTCTCCATGAAAAACCATGAAAAAACTGAAATTTATTACTAAAAACTAGAAAAGCATTTAGAGAGTGCAGACCTCCGCCAAGGCAGATCAGTACCCCCCCCCCCCCCCCCAACCACCACCAAAATTTAATTATTGTTCCTTGTGCCATATCAACATTTCCTGAAATTTTCATCCAAATCTGTCCATAACTTTTTGAGTTATCTTGCACACAGACAGACAGACAGACAGACAGACCAGTGCCGGCAAAAACATAACCTCCTTGGCGGAGGTAATAAGTGCAATTTTAACAATATTCTGCCTCAATTGGTCATTTACACACAATGTTGGAAATAACGGTGTTAAAGATAACAGCGTTACTAACGCTGTTATTGTTTTCCAGTATCGAGTAATCTAATGATTACTATTTGAAACGTTACAACTCCGTTACCATTACCGACAGAAAAATGCAGTGCATGACTTTGCACTGATATCAGCTGTTATCCGTCCTGAGTCGCTCAGACAGGCACTAGAGGTGTGACGTTTGCGGACAAGTCGAGTCTTTTGAACGGCTCTGTTAAGTGATAAGAACCGATTTGTTGTGAACCGTTCTTATATTCTAATTACCCACACTGCCTTCATGCTTCACCTGTGTGCCCCATGAGTCTGAGCTGTCCACGATACCTTTACGTGAACAAATAATGACATTTCCGAGTTTGAGTTGTCCCAGCTCACCCCATTCACTTGAACACAGCTGTGTGTGCAGCTAACTTATGGGAGGAGTTATCAGTGAGTCTGACTGACTGGACTGAAGACGTTTAGTATCCAGGAGGAGCGACTGAAAAAAGTGGAGATGTGGGATTAACTGGAGGAGCATCTTCTTCCTATAAATGCACATATGCACTTATGTGGTGGAAAAACCAGGCCCTGGTGGACCCCAGCCGGGCCCTGGTGGACCCCAGCCTCACCATAGTTATGTTATAGAAGCTGTGTTTAGTTGAACATGCGTTCCATCTGAATGAGTCTTTTCTCTACGACAGGACTAATAATATCAGACAGAAGTCGCCTCAAGATGTAAACGTTCGATCACTTGTCTTAACTCAAATTTGCCAAAGGATAAAAGCAGAGGCAGTAGAACCCACAAAGGATGACCCTGCTGTATTATTTCAGGGATGTCTTTAATTTTGTTCACACTCTAATAAATATGAAGTTAAATGAAGTACCTGTCTGCTGTTCTACTCTATGCAAGTGGCCCGTGAAATACGCTCAAAAATCTGTTTTCTTTCACTATTTGAAGGTTTTTCAAAAAAGTAACACAATAATTACTTTCCCTGGTAACTAATTACATTTCTGAAGGAGTAATTCTGTTACTAATTCAATTACTTTTTTATGTAAGTAACTAGTAACTGTAACTAATTACTTTTTAAAAGTAATTTGCCCAACACTCTTTACGCATGTATACTGTGTAAAAATATAAACGCACCATGTACAGTATTTGTATAACTTGAGAAACACAGCCCAAAATGAGCTCATGATGTCTTATGATTGTTAGACAAGGTTCATTTTCTTGACTTAAAACTTTGTGTCCATCTCTTGCTCAGTGGTCTAGTGACTCCACCCACCACGCAGGTGTGTCATGTCCAGACGCAGCTCAAACAGCGTTCAGTATTCACACACACCTTATACTGGAGACAATAAAAGGACACCTCCAAATGTCACATTTCCTCAGACGTGACCATGACACAGATGTCACAAATCAACTGGGAATGTTTCCGGTTAATCCCATAGCTCAATATTTCAACTCGATGAAAAGACGATGTGTTGCTCTACAGGAAGCCAACGGTGGACACGAGATATGGAGCTGTGGTTTCTTTCAGCCAGCCCCCACCATGTCCCATGAATGTCCCTAATGCCAGACACCACTATCATGTTCTAACGGACACTAATCTGTCCCACATTGATCAACAGAATAAACTGTGTGATTTAATATATTGTGCAACACCTAAAGCTATTAAAAAGTTAAAGTGGTGCGTTTATTTTTGCTCAGTGTATATTACATCATTTTAGTTCAGGTTCCACATTCAACCCAATAGGATAGGCTACGTTCAGACTGCAGGTAAACGTGGCCCAAATCCAATTTTTTTTACCGATATGTGACCTGTATCTGATCTGTTAAAGACAGTTTGAACAGCACTAATCCGACCCAGACCAGAAAACCAGAGAAAATGTCTATGTAAAATATGCTTTTATGTCAAATATTTGATTATAGTTTTAATTTATTATAATTTTAATTGTATATACCTAATGTTTGGAACCAATATTCACTTTTAACATCTTTGAAAAGGTTCGTTAAGCATCTGTGTGTTATTTATGCAATAAATTATATACATTTTGCTAATCAGATTTTATATATTTTGTGTGTTTTTTTGTCCTTTTATGTTGATATAGTCAGTTACAATGAAAAAAGTAATAGACAGATGAGATAGATGAGGTTGAGCTGAAAAAAGAAGATACCAAACATGGGTATAGTAAACATTTGTTTATATAGTATATAAAGGCAAAATCAAAAGTAATGAAAAAACGGACAAAATAGGCTCAGACCACTAAGGGTTAAATGACTTTTACTCCTTTTTAATGACCCACAGAAACCCTGTAAATTCATCCCATTGGCCGTTTTGGGCCCTTTGGTGGTCTGGTTCTGGTTCACGGACCGTATGTTTGACATTTCTTCTTTAGCCACGCCCCCTGTGTTGTGAAACAGCTCAGATTTGTGCAGCCAGAACCCCAGTGCTTTGCTTTTTTTTGTGCTCATTTTCTATTTTTCATGTGTGTCAGCATCCTGTGGGCCTGTGTCACTGCCTGGGACAGATCAGCAGCGACACACAGCACAGGTCAAAGGTCAACCCGGGACAAAGGCTCGATAAGCGCAACTGTGGCGGGAGTTCTTTAGGACCTTTTAAGGGAGTGAGACGAGCTCCGGAGGGATGATTCCCAGTTCTGTCAAACACTCACAGATGTTACAGAACAGAAGCTCCAGTTCTGTTTCTGATGGAATCTCTGGTGTTTTTATGTCTGTTCGATTCTTCTGTCGGAGGAGGAAGTGAAGACGTGGAGCGCTGGTGTGCAGATTCAGACTGTAAAGACAACGTTAAGGGAGATGGAGTCAAACAAAGCAGATGAATCACTTATAAACCTGATCTGTACATTTACAGCTGAGTCCAATAGAGAAAACAATAGCTGCTTTTCCATTGGACATATACGCATAACTTTACCGATATTTACTAAATGACGAAAAAACAGAAGTGTGTAATGTCAGTTTTTCCACTAAATCACAAATGCGATGATTTGTTTATTTATTATCACGAGAGTTCCTAAATTATTTTCCTCCGTATTTAACCTTTGTAAGTGATTTTTGAACATTTATTGTAATATTACCCTCTTTAGGTTGAGTTTTTTCAGTGCAAACCGTGTATTTCTGTATATTTAATTCACTGATAAGAACAGATCAGAACATCAAAACAGAGAAAGCAGAGAAAACTGGAACCATGGGGCAGCATATACAAAGAAAACAGGATCCAGGATAGAACCCTGAGGCACCCCAAAGCCTTCAAATTACACTGTTTATTTCAGAACAGATAAAACTGAAGGAAAAGTGACTTTTTCTGCAAAATATATCATTAACTGAACAGAAAAACAATTTTCCTCATTCAGTGTCACTAGTCGCTTTTCAATTGGACATATGCACAAAACTTTACCGATATTTACTAAATGTAAAAGTTTGTAATGTCAGTTTTTCCATTAAATCACAAATGTGATGATTTGTTTATTTATGATCACGAGATGACACAAGAATTCATTCCATAAACATGGTGACAAACGTAAATATGGTGTTTAATCCATTTGTAATTAGTTGGTTGACCTTATCGATCGATTAACGATGAACTGATAAGCGGTGATTTTCCTGAGAACCTGAATTTCTCTTTCAATCGGTCTATAAGAATAAAGGCTAAATTGTTTATATTCCATGAAAAAAGCATGTCATATTCCTTATTGACTGATTTATTGAACCGTTGGGTACCATCAGTGTTCCCTGTGGAATTCATCTGTTGGTGTGGTGGTGTGTAATGGAGGGGTGCGTTTCATCGGTGGGTGGGGTGTGCGCGCATGCATTTTGTCGGGGGGTGCACGCGCGTGCATTTCCTCGATGCGTGTGTGGGGGGGTTACTTGGCCATATGCGCGCAGTTCGGCCAGGGGATTCGTGTGTGTTGGTTGGTAACTGCAAAAGTGCATGCATCACTTTCCGTCCTACTTATAATGCTATGGGGGTACATGGTGGTGCAGTCCGTGCCCCACAGACATGAACGTGAAACTGTTCATCTGTGTTTGGTCCACCATGTCCATAAAGACATTGTATCTCATCAGCGCCATGATCTGGTTCGATGACCGGCTATCCCAGCCGTGGCGTCGCAGCACGGACAAACCTGCAGCCTTTGGACAGGTGTGGACAGGTGGACAAGGGCAATTAACTGACAATTAATAATTTAATTGAGCAAATTCTTATCGACAATTAATCGATAGTCGATTAATTGTTTACGTCCCTATTCCCTATATATGTTTGATCCATCTTCGGCAGAACTTCACAGCTCTGTATTCTACACACACTGGGGGTAACTTTAGGTCTTTTTTTCATTATTTATCGTGTAAATATTACGTACAGACCCTTAAACGATTATAGCTGCATGACTTTATGTCTAGAGTCACTTAACCTCTGAAGTTGTAATGATGACATGATGAAACCCAACGTCTGTCCTGTCCTTTTAGACTCTGATGTCGTCCAGTTTATTAAAGCCTCAGACACTTTTCTCTGCTGTCCATTTCCACGGTGGAGGCTGACGGATGTGCTGAGTCAGACTGAGGTATATTTGCCGTCTGGCCACCTAACGCTAACGCACATCGTTCTGTAGGTCGTACATGACAAAGCCTCCACTCGGATCTGATTTAATCTGACATGTCGTTTGCTTTTGGACTGCGTTAGATTTGCTTAACGGGCAGATTGAGTAACAGCTGTCGCTTTACGTCTCACACTGAGTGGAAACCTCAGTGTTGGGGTGTTTTTAAGCTTCGCTGCCGCTGCTCTTTTTTTACATAAACCAGGAGTCGCTCCCTGATTTTTATAGGAGCTCAAACACATGGCTTTATGGCTCTGAAGGAAAAAAAAAAGTGTGGAAAACACATTTGTGTGGAAAATCCTGAGGTTGTAACACCTGGGCTGGGTCTGACACAAAGACTCTCTGTGTCTCCAGTACTCTTTGTGTTGCAGGCAGGACCAGGGCCGGGACGCTTTATTAAGTCCAGTATTTGTCTGGGATTGAAGCTTAGAGGCTCCAGCAAGCTATGAAAAACTTAACCCTTTATCGGGCAAGTGACTATTTTTGGTAATTTCTGCACACATTGCAAGACAGTGACTAACAGTTCCAGTGAGGACAGTGAGTCGCCAATCTGAGGTCCAGTGTGGTCTCCAGGGTCTGTGAGGTCCACCTCTGAGGTCCAGTGTGGTCTCCAGGGTCTGTGAGGTCCACCTCTGAGGTCCAGTGTGGTCTCCAGGATCTATAAGGTCCACCTCTGAGGTCCAATGTGGTCTCTGGGGTCTGTCAGGTCCAATGTGGTCTCTGGGGTCTGTCACGTCCAATGTGGTCTCCAAGGTCTGTCAGGTCCAATGTGGTCTTCAGGGTCTGTCAGGTCCACCTGTGCTTTGTTCGTTTCCATGAAGTACTGGAACTAATGTAAGGAATGATGTTCAAAGGGGTCGTGTGGATGTGGACAGGCAACATGACATCATGAATATATCATATATATATACGCACACGTCATGAACACAATAACACGTCACTTTTAATCGGCGTGTTATCTGTATGCATTATAGCGTTCCACATGTATATTCACACCGTGTAAAATACCACAGGTTTAGGGTTAAGGTTAGCGGTTACGGATATGTGAACTGGAGATCTTGGATTACATTGACACGCAATCAAATGGCGTTGAATAACACGCAAAAGGATGAAAATGTGTACGTATAAATCGCCAAATGCAATAACAACTGGCGTGACATAGAACACGATTTCATGAGATCAGTCTGTGACAGGGGTCTGGATTAGCATGCATGTTTTTGGAATGCTGTAAAAATGATGCTCTAATGTTCTAAAATACATGTTCCTTTCACCTTATGTGTGTTTTTCTTGTATTCTTTACATTTACTTCTTGAATTTTTTTGTTATTACCCCGTCCACCAAAGGAGAGGCAAGGGGTATTGTTTTTGATTCGGTTTGTTCATTTGTTTGTTTTTTTGTTTGTTTACACTTTAGCAGCAAAACTATTGGGTTTGTAAATTGCCAGTGACCCAGAATGTGGTTACGTTTTGGGAAAAGTAGGTCAAAGTTAAATTTTTTATGAATTTTTCAAATAATTTTTTTTCCCAATTTACTTATAATGGTCAAAATTTCACACGTCTATAAAAACATCAATTTTGTTTCACTTTACTTCAAACTTGGCACATATATAGAGGCAGCTGATGTACATCTCTGTGACCTAAAGTTAAGGCGTGTACTGTATGGAACTGAAACAACACTAAATCTGTCTCAAAGTAATTTCAGTGTTAACAGTTTTTTGCTTCAAATGCTGATATGACCATACATACATGTATACAGACGTAATTATATCAGGACACGCCCACATATGATGACATCAGCACATGCATAGACATGATGACATCAGCCGGATCGATGCCAAAATAAGTTACAATACATGCGAGGGGTAAGGTTTGTGTGCCTGGAACCACTTGTTTTATTTAATTTTTAAAATTTTTATATTTTTGCAACTTATGGGTAAGGAACCAAATATGGTAACTTCACTGACCTTGATTTTCTACGTAACAATAAAAAACAGAAACATTTTTGCAAATGTAATATAGTCTTGTTCTGTCCTCCACTTACACACAAAGGTTGACATTTTGGATTTCCGAGTATTTCTACGAGTGACCTGTAAAGGGTTAAAGGGAAAACAAACCAACCCCGCTGACGTCCTCCAGCCGGGTGCACATGCATACCGCTGCTACGACACGCTACTGTAGATGGAAAGGCCTCTGAAAAAGAAGAGGAGTCGCCCCTCCAACATTCCCTCCTCCTCATTTCCCAACCCTCCCCTTCTCAAATAATCTGTAGAACTGGAGTGAAGCGTGTGATTGTGCTGCACATGAGTACGTTTGTGTTTGCTCATGAAGGGAAGGTGATACTCAGAGTTATGTGGAACGAAAGACTTCGGATTCTTCTGAGTGTTTAGGGTTTGTGTAATCTCAGGTGAACTAATGTTGGACATTTTCAGGTCGTATGGAGTTTATAGAAGTCACTGAGCCCGTCTACATTTACATAAATACTCCGATCACTATGAATGAATGAATGAATGAATGGTTTATTTTTGTTTGTACATTAATCATTGCACTTAGTAGAATAATTATAATAACATAAAACCATTTTCTTCTTTTGAAACTACGGGTCAGATTCATTTCAAATTTTATGCTTAGCTTTGTTGGGACGATGTCTATAAAGTTTATTCACATTTTTCAGAGATTTAAATTTTTGTTTTGTTTTGTTTTTTTATTGGGAAGCAGGTGCAAGTCAATATATGTGAAGAAATTTAACCGTACACTACCAACAAAAAGTTAAAGGTGCAGTATGTAGGATTTATGTTGTAAGTAATTATAAAATGGCCTTGACTGTCGCCAGACATTAAGAAATCCTGTTCATTTCAAATGCTGATCTCACTGACAGTAGTAGTCCAGCCAGAGTATTTGCATTTGAAAAGCTCAGTGTCAGCCCCGAAATGATGTTTATGTCTTCATTGTGTGTTTTTGGTCTAAGGCTCCGCCCATCACCTGTCTGCCAATCACAGAGTCAGTAGCCTTTGTTCATCCAGGTTGGCAGTTCCACTGAGCTGCAGCTGGAACATTTCTGATCACAAATGTCTGATGTTAATAAGCCTAAAAGGCCTCTGATTATTCCCAAATATGTCATGACAAAGTGAGAAACAAAACAAGGAGATGTATAAGAGATGGTTTAGAAACATGGAGACGGCTGAAAGCAGAGAAGGATTTGAAGACGTGACGCCGGCTCTGCCTTAGTCTGACCACCGTAAGAACCACTGAGAGCTGGGGCTGCGGTCTCTGCACCTGGTCCTGGTGAAGAGACTGACGGTCTGAGACTGCTGAAGAGACCGGGTACCGGTGTAGAACTTGTCGCTTACCATGGTAACTCCTTGTAGTTCAGTGGTTTTTTTTTTTTTGTCTGTGTTTTTATTTCATGCAGTGCATTTTGCTATTTCGTTCTGTAACAGCATCTGGGGTGTTTTTATTAAATGACCATTAATAAATCTGAATCTGAATCTTTTCTGTGGATGTGACCTCTTCATGTAGCGGTGTTTAATCTGAAGGGGGGTCCATGGTTTGGCCGGGGGAGGTCGGGGGAGGTCGGGGGTCGACGGTTTCTTATAATAGTATTGGGGGGGGGGGGTAGTGATCTGTGCTGCTTGTACTTCGCAGACGTAAAAGTGAAACTTAAGGCTCATCTCCCTTTTCCCTTTTCCTGAATCGTCACAAACTTTCATTTGAGTAGCGGGACGTTTGTCCTGTTCTATTATATTATACTGATGTAGAATAAGTCTGGTGATGATTTTTTTGTATGAAATTTATGGTGTGGTGGCAAGGATTAGTGGAAACGCTGATAGTAGACGCTCATCCTGGATCTGTCAACCCCTAGTCTGGGGGGAGGAGGAGAGGATACCACGCTGTAAAGTATTTGGAATGTGACTGCAGTACCAGTTTTGGCCACAATCCTACATACGTCACCTTTAAGTGTGAATTGTTTGTGAGACTACATACTGTATTTGTTTTCCCTGTGTTTGCTGTGTAGTTTTCACAGTGTTACTAAGTCCATGGTGTTAAAATGACATCGAGAAGAAATTCAAACAACACCTGTTTGAAACTCTCTGCGTCTGAAAGTTTAATCCGAATCCAAGGGACCGCTACGTTACGCTCATGTTAACAGGGTCATTGTTCGCTGCTTTTGGAAAACAGACATCAGTTTTTCAGCCAAACAAAAACACTTGACTATCTGTTACTATCTGTCACTCTCCTAAATCACAGACTGGGTTTATAATAAATCAGATAAATGAGGATGTGATCCTGCTGACGGGCTGTTTGGCGTTCGTTTACAGTAATTGAACAACCATCTGTTCTGGAATTCCTAGAAACGTCTGCGTCGGCTGAAGGAACGCTCTGTTGTGGGAGGACAAAACTATTTGATAGTCGGGGTAATTTTATTCACATTGAAAAGAGTTCAGACTCTTCTGGAACCGAAGAACAAGTGGAAACATTTCCGCTTTATTGCCAATAGGATTTAAATAGATGTGAGGGTTGTAACGTTCAGCGTGAGTAATAATGGAAATAGCCCTGTCCCCCGGGTGTATTACCAGGTAATGAGTGTGCATGTCTGAATGCTCTGGGTTTCCGGACGCTGAAAGGCAACGAGTTTATTGGTGGTCAGTGATATTCAGGGCAACTGGAGCTGGTGACAGTCACCACATGGGCCCGGAATGTCACCGGAGGTCACCCCGTCACAGCTGACAACACGGAGAATGTGTCCCATGTGAACGCTCACACGCAAATACATGATAGTCAGCTCGTCTGTCTGGGTTTATGCACATACAGACCTGTGGAAAAGGGCCTTTGTTGGTTGACTAAAGGTGTAATGTCCACACATGCATTAGTCTGTGTATTTACATCCAGTCTGACGTGTGTGAAGATGAACAGCAGGAAAAAGGACACTTTCAGGTTAAAAACAGCTTCTGAAATTAATGATATTATTTTCTGATGTTTCATACCAGTAACCAATTAAATAAAAACAAGCAAAATGACGGAAAAATGAACAATAAAGGCCAAAATAATCAACAGAAATAACAAAATGATCAAGAAATTGAATAAAATAGCAAAATAATCACCAAAACAACAAAATAATCAACAATTTACAATAATGGCCAAAATAATCAACAAAATAACTAGATAATCAATAATTGACCAAACATGGCCAAAATAAGAACAAAAATAACAAAATAATTAATGACATGGAACAAAAATAGCAAAGTTAATCAACAAAAAAACAAATGATCAACAAATTGACCAAAAATGCCCAAAATAACTAAATAAGACTTTTTCCCAGTGTTTTTAAATAGAGACAATGTACATCTTAATACACAAGATGCACAAATTACAAACAAAATGTTGTCATTTCCACATTATGTGCAGGGAATGTACTTGTTGGAGGTAATAAATCACCTCAGAGAAGCAGAGTTTCAAATAACATTTCCTAAACAGCAAGATACAGTACATGTCTGTTAAGGCCGTGCACAGATTTCCTGTGTTTTCTTGTATCTGAATAAATAAATAAATATGTGATCATTTGAACCCTGAAAACCCCCACATCTAAAGGTGGACTCAGACTTGTACCCAGGACTGTAATCCACATGCTGGGGGACTCAGACTTGGACCCAGGACTGTAGATCCACATGCTGGGGGACTCAGACTTGGACCCAGGACTGTAGATCCACATGCTGGGTGGATGGTGTGAATCCGCCACAGCAGAGGCTGTAACATTCCTCTGTTCCAGCTCATTTATCTCTTTTAGCCTCAGATTCCAAAGGAGGGATGATGGTTGTCAGCAGTGAATACCTTTCTCAGTCTGATTCTGCTGCACTTTGACAGAAGATGAACCTCAAACTGCCCTAAATGGACTTGGACTCCTCGGATTCCCCCTCAGAAGGGTCACTCACATTACTGTTACATAAAAGGCCTGATTGTGCACAGATAAACGCTCCATCCAACTCAACAGGACCCAGCGTCCACTGACCTGGTCTCTGAAGGGTGTGGACCTGGGTCCTAATCATAGGTCAGATTTGGAACCATGGAAAATCTGCTGTTTGTTTTCTTATCTCAGACCTCCAATCGTGTAATTGTGGCCTTCCTGTAAACGGGGGCTGGACCTGAACCCAGTGGATCTGCTGGGATTTGACCAGTCAGGGTCTATGAACCAACCGAAAAAGAACAGAGGAGTCCAGGGTCCACATCCAGACCAACAGGACCTCAGCTGGGTTGGACCAGTAGATGCTATAGTGTATATTAGTATAGTATAGTATTGTATTAGTATTAGTATTAGTATTATAATAGTATAGTATAGTATAGTATAGTGTATATAGTATAGTATAGGACCTGTAGATACTATAGTGTAGTGTTAGTATAGCATAGTAGTAGAATAGTATAGGAGCAGTAGATACTATAGTGTGGTATTAGTATAGTATATAGATAGTATATAGTATAGTCTATAGTATAGTATAGTATAATGTAATAGTTGAATAGTATAGGACCAGTAGATACTGTAGTATAGTATAGTAGTATGTATAGTTAGTGTATATAGTGTAGTGTAGGACCAGTAGATACTATAGTGCAGTATTAGTATTGTATAGTATAGTGTAGTATTAGAATAATATAGTATTAGTATAGTATATAAAAGTATTAAAATAGTGTAGTATAGTAGTAGAATAGTAAAGTATAGTATTAGTATAGCAATAAAATAGTATAGTTTAAGCGTAGTATAGTGCGGTACATTATAGTGTAGTATTAGAATAGTATAATGTAGTATCCTATTAGAAAAGTACAGTGTAGTTTAGTGTTAGCGTAGTATAGCATTAGAATAGTATAGTATTACAGTAGTATAGTGTAGTATAATATTTAAATAGTAAAATGTAGTGTTAGATTTGAATAGTATTAAATAGTATTGTGTGGTATAGTATTAGATTAGTGTAGTATTAGAGTAGTATAATGTAGTATAGATTTGGAGTAGTATAGTGTAGTGTAGTGTAGCATTAGAACAGTGTAGTATTAGAGTACTATAGTACAGTAGAGTATTAGAATATTTAGAATTTCAGAAAATACTGAAA
This sequence comes from Sphaeramia orbicularis, assembly GCF_902148855.1. Taxonomy (NCBI): domain Eukaryota; kingdom Metazoa; phylum Chordata; class Actinopteri; order Kurtiformes; family Apogonidae; genus Sphaeramia; species Sphaeramia orbicularis. Next base: position 11,564,733 of record NC_043972.1, read on the forward strand.
TATACAAAAGGCCGACTATCTGAGAGAAGAAATATATAAAACAACAGATAAGTGCAGGGTAATATATATGAACAAGGACAAATTAAAGACCAACAGACAGAATAAATAGAATTAAAATTGCACAACTTTTTGGTAAGAAATTTCATGTTGTTCAAAAGTTATTTGCCTTTTTTCTGAAAGGATAGTTTAAAAGTGTAAAAATGTTCATGATGTGATTTTTCTTTTGGAGTTCTTCACATTTAACCAGATAAACATTTGTTGTTGTCATTGTTTGTGGTTGTTTATTGTATTATTTCACTGGTGCTTTCATTCCTCCGGTCGGCTGGATTGGACTCTTTTTTTGCGGGCCTGTTTTGGACCACAGGCCTTATGTTTGACACCGCTGGTCTAAAACGTGTCTGATGTGTGTAATGTGTTCCGGTTGTGGTCCAAACTTGTCCCAGCTGTTGTGTGAGTTAAAGCCTGGTTCTGTTGATGCCCATCAGATCAGTGAAGGCTTATATAATGGAGCTGAATGTCATGACCCTGGACTGTACCTCATCCATCTGTGGCCTTTACCTTCATACCACAGATTCACAACTGAAGGCCCAGAATTATGGACCTGAAGATGAAGTTACACTGAAACCATCTACTGTAAATGTCCAAGGTCTAAGAGAACAGGATATTCTATTCTATTCTATTCTATTCTATTCTATTCTATTCTATTCTATTCTATTCTATTCTATCAAATTCTATTCTGTTCTATACTGCTCTATTCTAATCTACTATACAATATTCTATTCTATTCTACTCTATTCTGTTCTGTTCTATTCTATTCTCTTATAGAATAGATAGAATAGAGAATAGAATAGAATAGAATAGAATAGAATAGAGTATTAGAACAGAATACAGTATAGAACAGAATAGAATTTAATAAAAGAATAGAATAGAACAGAAAGAGAATAGAATAGAACAGAACAGAAAGAAAATAGAATATAGCAGTATAGAACAACAGAATTTAACAGAATAGAATAGAATAGAACAGAAAGAGAATAGAATAGAATAGAGAATAGAATAGAATAGATAGAATAGAATAGATAGAATGAACAGAAGAGAGAATGAACAGAAGAGAGTAGAATAGAATAGAAAAAAAGAGAATAGAACAGAATGGAAAAGAGTAGAATAGAATAGATAGAATAGAATAGAAGAATAGAATAGAATAAATAGATAGAATAGAATAGAATAGAATAGAATAGAATAGTATAGTATATTAGAATAGAATAGAGCAGTATAGAACAGAATAGAATTTAATAGGACAGAATAGAGTAGAATAGAGTAATATAGAACAGAACAGAGTAGAATACAGTAGAGTAGAATAGAACATGTGTGTTAACTGTGTGCTGGTGTCCATGTGTCGTCGTCCTCTGGTGGTAAAAGTACCTGTTCAGTCGTTCCAGTCGGAGGCAGTGGGAGTGTCTGGAATAGAAACACACACATCGGTGTCAGTTTGACGAAGGTTCAGAGGCTCTGGAGGAATCGATATAAATCTGTCAGACGTCCAGGACCGGTCCCTCCGCTCATCTACAAGTCAGAGCGGCGCCTCGGATATGAATGTGGCGTCATCGAGAAGGACGGAAAAAGACCATGATACATTTAGAGTGACGGAGACAGGAAGTACACCCCACCGATAGAGGAAATTAGACTAATACGAGTTTATAAGCAGAAAATAACACTTTTATGAGGAGAGTTGAGGGGGAGGGGTGGAAGTGGGTGGGGCTTAGAGCAGCAGAGTGCAGTCGGTGAGAGAGACATGGAATTTTTTTTTTTTTTTTACTTTTAGCAGCGTTTAGTGAAGTTTTAGTGGTGAATTCTTGTAAATAATTCTATATAATAGTGATAGTGCTGTTTTGGAGTTTTCCACTAGTGTGTTTTTGTCAAGTTTTGCTGTGTTTTTTGCCTTTTTTTTTTTTTTTGTACTATTTTGTTCTGTATTTTTCCAGTTTGTATAGTTCATTGTGGCTCTGTCTACAACCACACAGAAAGTGATATCACAGGCTAAAAACTAAAATAATTGCTATATAATACATTAGGGTAGAGGTCTGCATTGGCTGAGAGGGAGGGTGGAAGTGGGTGGGCTTAAAGCAGAGTGCAGTCGGTGAGAGAGACATGGAAGATTTTTATTACTTTTAGCTGCATTTTAATGAGGTTTTAGTCGTCGATTCTTTAAATAATTGTATATAATAGTGATAGTGCTGTTTTGGAGTGTTCTACTAGTGTGTTTGCTGTGTTTTTGTTGAGTTTTACTGTTTTTGTTTTCTTTTTTGTCCTTTTTTTTAGACTATTTTGACCTGTATTTTCCAGTTTGTATAGTTCATTGGGCTTGACATGGAAGATTTTTATTACTTTTAGCAGCATTTAGTGGTGAATTGTTATAAATAATTGCATATAATAGTGATAGTGCTGTTTTGGAGTGTTCTACTAGTGTGTTTTGCCGTGTTTTTGTTGAGTTTCACTGTATTTTTTGCCTTTTTTTTTTTCAATATTATGACCTGTAATTACTTGGTTTGTATAGTTCATTGGGGCTTGTCTACAACCTGACAGAAAGTGAACAGACTATCACACAGGCTAAAAATGACTCATCATAACTAAAAATAAGAAGCTGGAACATGGACACAGAATGATGTAGCATGTGTAAAATAGCTGAAAGTTTTGATGTTGTTTTTTTTTCCATCATCTCATAATCAAAACATTTTTAGTTGTTTTTCATAATAGATGATAAAAAATCAATCTGTTTCCTTAATGTTTTTTTACTATAATACACTGTTTTAAGCATTTATTCCATATAATAATGATCATTAATGGACAGATATTGAAAGTTAAGTTCCTTCTGAAAAAACCGACACTTATTGTAAAATTGACGTATATACATCTCGGTGGTCTGTTATGGTCGTCCTTAAAGGGTTAAGAGGGTTAAACCAGTGCATTATGGGTGAGACGGGTCTGGTCCTGGTATCACTAAATGGGGATCAGGTATGTGGTCGATTTCACACTCAGCTGCAGTTTGTTTGGATTCAGATGAAGGTGTAAGCTGAGACGGGGGGCCTGTTGTCGCCGTGGACCGCCGCCGTCTCCACCAACAGACCAGACAATATAACAGGTCCAGTGTCGACATGTGACGCCTTTATTTTAGCTCCGACACCGAACCGAGGCCCGTGGAGTAAAACCTAAGCAGTGTGAGCGGATGACAGCCCGCAGTCCACTCCTTCAGAGCTGTTGGGTTTGTTTTCTGCATATTCACACATTCACACACAGCCACGGTGGGGGGATTCCCCTGAGGATAGACCCTGTCAGACTGTTGTTCAGCATCCTGGTGCTTCTGTCAGATCCACCACAGCCGTTTAATGCACAGACTAAGTGTATATTTCCATAATTGATGAGACTTCCTCTGTAAACACCAAACAACTTAAATATTTATGAGGGAGTGATTTATCAGTCTTCAATGTCTTACACTATATGGACAAAAGTATTGGGACACATCATGTCTACAGCTGTAAGATATCATGTTCATGATGATTTGACATAAAAACATACATTTCCTTAAAGATTAATGGTAGATTTTTCTTCTTTTTCAGTGAGATGTGAAGAAGTACAAAAAATTAATAAAAATGAACAACACAAGCATAAAAAATGAACAAAAAAAATCCTCAAAATGAACAAAAATGAAGAAAAGCGCATCAAAATACACCCAAAAATAAACAATAAAGGCAACAAAATGAACAAAATACATGACAAATAACAATAATCAGTGAAATGAACAAAATAAGCAACTGTGAGCAAAAAAAAAACAAAAACAGTGAAATGAACAAAATAAGCAACAAAATAAAACCAATGAACACACACACAGAAAAGAACAAAAAATCCTCAAAATGAACAAAAATGAGGAAAAGAACATCAAAATACACTCAAAAATGAACAATAAATGCAACAAAATCAACAAAATAATGACAAAATAAACAACCGCGAACAAAAACAGTGAAATGAACAAAATAAGCAACAAAATTAAAGTGAACACCACAATCACAAAAAAGAACAAGAAAGCCTCAAAATTTAAAAAATGAAGAAAAAAGCATCAAATACACCCAAAATGAACAATAAATGCAACAAATGAACAAAATTCCTCACAAAATAACAATAATCAGTGAAATGAACAAATAAGCAACAAAATGAATAAAATGAACACCACAGGCATAAAAAAATGACAAAAACCCCAAAATGAACAAAAATGGGAAAAACATCATGATGAGCAAAATACAAACAAAATAAGAAAGTAGATGGTTAGTTGTGGTAGAAAATTAGTATTTACAGTCAGAGCAGGAAAAATATTTTTGAAATTTAGAGGAAGAATTTAAATCATAGTCATGGATTAAAAAACTAAATCAATGTTGATATAATTTCAGTCCAAACCATCTTTGAGTCATTTTTGAACAAAGTAATAATTTTACCCAAACTAACCAATGTAAGGATATTTATTGTTTTGTATCCCAGACCCCTGTTAGAAAAGATCCAATGTGTCCACATACTTTTGTCCACATAGTTGTAATTTATCACAGCTTGTGATGCTGATTCACTTCACCTTTTTGGGTGTTTCCAGGGAAAGAACAGCCCCTAGTGGACCATTGTCCTCATAACAAGAAACCTGACAAACAAGGAGGAGTGGACTTTTAAGGAAGCTTTGTGGATTCAGATCTTGGCCTGTAAATCCAGATTCTAATGCATTTCATCTCAAACGTAGACGTCACAGGGAGTGGGATGTTTTCATCAGAGTGGGAGAAGCAGCCTTGGTTTTCAGTAGCTGCTTCTCAGACTTAATAAAGCCATATCATCTCTCCAGTGACTGTTTTGATTCATTTCCAAGCAAGTCTGAGTTAAATCCATGAGTCAGCCCGTGGGCGGGGGGTTCCTCAGGGCACCGTCCATGGCACAAACCTTTTAAATCACACCCTGTTCTTCTCACTCCACAAATAGGGTGGAAGTCAGAGGAAACCGTTTGGTGTCGGCCCTGCTCCCATGAGCTGTTGGTTCAAGTTAAATGGGAGTGTTTTTACTGGGACGACCTCACACCATTTAAAGCTCCCATGAGGCCTCTGGACTGGAGGAGCATGGGAGGAACCGTGCAGAGGTCATCTGCTCCATGGTTCCAGTCCCCTACGCCTCAATTCCCAGAATTCTTTAGCAGGTCTATTTATGACAGAATAGTATTAAAACTGGACGAATGCCTGTAAACATGGAAAGCCCCCAAAAAATGACCTTATTTCGCCTTTTTTTAGTTTCTAAAACAACTGTGTCCTAAATAACCTCAGCTACTGCAGATTCTCCAGTTATTTAGATGTCACATGTAATTATATCACTGGTCTACAAGTAAAAGGACTCCAGAAGAAAAACTTGAGTTTCTAATAAATATAAATTCAGTCCAAATGCTGTTTGTATGGGTTTCACAAATACAGTTTTGGGTCAAAATGTGAAATAATGTGAATTAATGACTGAATAAAACACTGTCTGTTCATTAAAATGCTTCACTTTACAGGTTCTATTTACTGGAACATTTACATATCTACTGGTTAATTGGACATAAACCAGTATATATGTGGAATAACACTTTAACATATACATTAAAAACAGATAACAGCACTTTGGTCTTTTTGTTTTTCAGTTCATCTTATTATGAAAGTATGAAAGATTTAACGCATTTAATCCGAGAGATCATTTATTTTTTTTAAAAAAAAGTAAACCAGTGAATTGTAAGTATTTTAATAGTTTCATAGACTTTTATTGGTAAACAATTCACAAAACAAAGTAAACAAAATGAACTAAGATGAATAAAATGATGAACAAAATGAAGGGAGTTATCAAAGAAATTCATAAAAAATAATCAAGAAATTGAGAAAATAATCATCAAAATGAGCAAAACTTAAGAAAATCATGAAGAAAGTAAAAAAAAAATGAACAAAATCATGAATAAAATGTATATAATGATAAGGAAATTAATAAAAACAATTAAAAATTGAGAAAATATCATCAAAATGAGCAAAAAAAAAAAACAAAAAATCTGTGAAATAACTGTATCATATACAGTAAAAACATCAGATAAGCAGCACTTTGGTCTTTTTGTTTTTCAGTTCATCTTGTTAAAGTATATAGATTTAACACATTTAATCTGAGACAGATAATTTATTATGAAAAAAGAAGTAAACTAGCAAATTGTAAGTATTTTAATAGTTTCGTCGACTTTTATTGATAAATAATTCACAAATAAAATAAACTTAAAATTCAATGAAAAAATGAACAAAGATGAATAAAATATTGAATAAAGTAAAGGTAATCATCAAGGAAAGAAATAAAAAATAATCAAAAAATGGAGAAAATAAACATCAAAATGAACCAAATTTAATAAAATCATGAAAAAACTAAAAAAAAAAAAGAACAAAATGAATAGAATAATAAAGGAAATGAATGACAAAATAGAGAAAACATCATCAAAATGAGCAAAAAATAAATAAATATATGAGGAATTACACTTTATTATATTAACTGAATACATCAGACAACCTACTTAAACAAATGAATTGAAAATAATAGTGTAACTTGAGCCCATTTAATGTTTAATACACTGGTGTTCTAGACCTTAAGTGTTTGATTTACTTCATTCACTGTTACTCATCTTTGATAATGAGCATAATTTCCCGTATGACAGTGGTGTGGTTCTCCGTGTTGGCTGTTTTCCCTCCGTCTGTGATTGACAGGTCTTGTTCTGCTGTTTCAGTTTATTGGCTTAACGTTTCTATTGGACGCTTTGACAGAGTCAGTGTTGTCAGCGGGGGTGGGGGCTGGGGGGGTCTCCTGCCAACCACCGCCCGGCCTGTAAGCCGCTACATTGGGCCGGAGATTTGAGTGTCGGGGTGAGCTCAGACAGAAGGAATGTTTTGTGTGGACGTCCACAGCAGGACTACCGGTGTGATGTGGACCAGACAGTGGAGCTGACGAGCAGCAGGACTGACCAACACTGATGGAGTTTCCATCAGTCATCTGCACAGAACTGTACCAATAGTTTGTAAATGTGGAAAACACAGAATGCGTGAAGTGGGTTTGTCCATTAAATCACAAATACGATGATTTGTTTATTTATTATCGTGAGGTGTCAGTAGGACTCATTCCATAAACATGTTGATTAACACTAGGGGTGTTAGAAAATATCGGTTCTGCAATATACTGCAATATTTTATTTTACAGTACTGTATCGATATTAAAAGTACTGTATCGATATTTTTAGGTATTTATTCAAATGCAGATATGGTGGAGGTACTTTTTTTTTTGTTTGTTTTCTTTATTGTTTATATTTTATTTATTATTATTTAACACTGTTTTTAAATAATGGTTATTTGAATCATCCTAAAAGCACTTTTTACTGTCTGAGAGGCAGATGGTAGTTCCTTTGGAAACTAGGAGAATTAGAAAAGTTTTGTGATATACATTAGATCTTGTTCTGATCACATAAACATTTCTGGTGTAATTCATTCTTCCAGGAAATAATCTTTGTTTTTTTTTTGTTTTTTTTTAAAGAAACAAACAAAAGCCTTTTTTAACAGTATCGTGATATATTGTGATATATTGTATCGTGATCCTAGTGTTGGGATTTGTATCATATCGCCAGATTCTTGCTGATACACAGCCCTAGTGAACAGAAATAGTGTAGTTTTGAATCTAGAATGTTCGTTACCTCTCTATATCCTACTAAATTCAAAAATGATTGGGTTCCCTCACACTAGGGGTGGGTGATATGGGAAAAGTGTGAAAAGTGCGCTATAAATAAAATTTACTTACTTGCTTACTTACTCATGCACCTCTCCTTTACCGTCTATGCACCGTTCGTTTGTTTTCTTTTCAAGACAGTGTGAATACTCGATAATGTAAAATTACATATCATCAAATCAACATTTGCGATAATATCGTAAGCGGTATATATTGGCCACCTCTAGTCCACACATACATGTTTGTTTTAAAACAGAAAATATAAGTGATGGAACCTCCTCATTCCAACTGAATCACTGGTGATACAGGCACCACTTAGTAGGGCTGCTCGATTATAGAAAAAAATAATCACGATTATTTTAGCAATAATTGAAATCACGATTATTAAAAACGATTATTTGTTAACCTTAAAGTTGTTTATTTTTTTCTTGCAAAACAATGTAAAATATACTCTTTAAACATAAATAAAGCTTTTAACCACTAAAACAAAGTATTTTCACTTTTGTATGAAACAAAAAAATCTTTGAATGCAAATAAGTGTACTGTAAATTCAAGTCTGTTTCCTTTTGTAAACAAATAGTGCACTGGAATTAAACTGCTATAGACTTGCCATAGAACTGTAGCAATAAAAAAAAAAAAAAAAAAAAACGTAAAGTGCAAATTATAAATTCAAGTATGTTCAATGTATATGAAACATAGTAAATTCAGTGGCGTGCTGTGAGGTTTCAGTTCAGGCCTTCTGTTACATCATCACCATCTACAGGGTGTCCCATAAGTCTCCATACATAGGAGACATAATACATATGGTTCTAACATGTATTTCTTTATATTTCTTCTTTATAGTTCTTCAGCAGTGGAGGACACACATTGAAATGTGTTCCCGACAAAATGGCAGTCATATAGAGCATATTATATAAATAAAAATGGTTTATGTCAAGAAACGTTTATTTTTCCTATGTATGGAGACTTATGGGACACCCTGTAGAATACGCACGTTAGGGTTGTATGGGTTAGGGTTAGGTTAATACGGGAGTTGCAGCGTAAAGAGATTCGGAGACTGAAGATTGCATTGCGGACGAAGTTGTTTTTATGCGTTTTAGTTTTTCATAAGATAAAGAATATGATAAAGGTCGCGGTGGTTCAACTTCAGATGGTTACAAAGGTTTGTTGTGTTAGCGGTCGGTGCGGACACAACTACCAAACACTTTTTGCACGTGATGTGTTTTTGCTCTTCGTCTTCTCTCATCAAACCCAAAGTGATTCCATACAATTGAATCTGACTTGCCTTTTTTGTTTACCAAGCACTTCTGCTGGGATTCTCCTGCCGTTTTTCCAGACCGCTAGGTACAACTGTCCTCTTGGGGTGGACCTGCCGGCTAGCAGCAGCAGTATCTTAGAGGGGGGCGGGGCAGAGCAGCTCATGGGAGCTTGCGTGCGCGTGAATTAAAACAACTACAAATTAATAATCGTTTTTTCTCGATTACATAATTTTTGTAATCGTTGCGTGTAATAATCGAAATCGTAATTGAATTTCAATTAATTGCACAGCCCTACCACTTAGTATTAAATACAGTCAAGTTTCTGCACTAAAACATTGTTATACGTTGGTTGACAGACCGACGTCACACTCTTTATCAGTTCTGAGCTGTTTTTTCGGGGGCTGAGGAGTGTTGGTCCAATAAATCCAGTCACTAAACACACACTGAGCTCATCCTCCAGCTTCTTTCACCTGAAAAAGGTCATAAAGTGACACAGTTTGTGGCGATAAAGTCGTCACGAACGCAGCAGCTTTGACTGTGAGTGAGAACATTTCCAAAGCAGGCTTTAATAAATAGACCCTGGTGATTTACAGGCTTTCTGCTCGTTCAAATAACCTGAGCAGAAGCACATAGCTCATCCTGATAAACGCCGTGCTCCTCATAACCCTCGTTCCTCTGGTTATGAAACAGAGGCTCATGGTTCGTCCTCCGACAGCTGAGGAGTGTGACGCTGCTGTTGTTTGACAGAATAAGCTGTGTTTGTTGGAGTTTGTAATCGTATGAGCAGCTGCAGGACCAGCTTTTTTTACATCAGTGTAAAACATGTGAACAGGATCATGTCTGCACAGTCCAAATGTCAGGAACACTGTTAAACCCACTGTAAATATGTGTTAAAGAGAACATGTTCAGCTGAAGGCGTCCTGGAGGATCATGAACTCTGAAAGGTTTTACTGAGGGACGTCCCTGTACTTGCTCTACCTCCCACTGCTTTTATTATCTTTTTTTTTCTGTTACAGTACTCTGTTTTACAAGTGTGTATTTGTGTTTGTCTGTGCAATAACTGCTCCTATATGTTTTAACTGTGTTTATGTTTGCTTTCCGTTTTTGTTCATGTCTTTTTTTAATTCCGTGACTTAGGGAAACACACAAGAATTCCACTGAACCTATACTGCAACGTATCTGTGCAAATGGCAAATAAAGTCTATTCTATTCTATTCTATTCTATTCTATATCCTGATCTGATCTAAAGATTGGTATTGGCTGCCGAGCTGGCTTTTTTTTTAGAAGACTGGATCGGATTGGATTTTGTCATGAGATCAGGCCGATCTGGGCCCAGTTCTAGTGGCATTAGAAAAATAAAAAAAAAACCCAAAACAAAAAAAAACCTAAAGTTATCAAGAGTCAAAGGTGTCATAGTTGTTTTAGTTCAGGTTCCACATTCAGCCCAACTGGGATTCAGTAAAATAATAGTATAATAACCTCTAAATATGACTCCAAATTTAAATCAAAATGCAGTTAGTAAAATTGGGTATCATATTGGTATCGGCAAAACTAATCCCAAAAGATCAGATCAGAAGCAAAAAAAATCCAGATTCAGACATCACTAGTTTTAGGTTGTGTTGGTGTGTTAAATTATTCTAAATCTGCAACAAAAACGACATTATTCTAAAATAACAACAAGTGCATGTCTGAAAAAGGAGAAATAAATATGGATGTTTATTTCAACGCTGAAAAAACAACAGATCTAAAGGACGCCTCAAACTTTTGCGCAGTAGTCGTACAAAATGAGGGAGTACAGAGAAAACAGATAATACTGAGGTTATAAATATGAATGTATATATATGTGTATATATATATATATATATATATATATATAATATATATGTACCTATGGTAGTTGACTTCACTGACTTTACTTTCATTTTATCTTTTTTACGAAATTTTATACATTTGATTAACTTGGGTAATTTAAGGTGTAGGTTGCTACCCTTAGTATTAAAATAATCCATTTATTCTGTTTTAATCCTTCTATTTCTATAAACCACCAGACTATTTCTGCACTGTAGGTTTCTATACTCACACTATTCTGTGACTATTTGTCTGGTACTATTTGTGAGATTTATGTAGAAAATTCTTATGCTTTATTCTATATTTTTTCTACATATATTTATTCTGTAAAACATTCGATGAGGTTGAGTCAAATTCCTTGTTTGTACATACTTGGCCAATAAAGCTGACTCTGACTCTGAGTGGCACTTAAATTTAGTAAATTAAGTAAGTAAGTCAATGTTATTTATATAGCACTTTTCACAGATAAAATCACAGTGCTTTACAGTTTAGAATAAAATGTTAATAAAAGCTTAAAATAAATAATTAAAATGTCATACATACTGTACCCAGGATAAAAACAAGACAGTAGCAGAAATGTAGTTTTTTTGTTTATTTGTTCTAAAAACAACTAGATAATCCTAAAATATTATTACAGAGATGCTACTCATTTGTATATTTCCTGTGTCCAGTTACAGTCCCTGAAGTTTATGAAGCATCACTGTTAAAAGAACAAGCATCAATATACTGGTAAAATTAATTCTTAATTTAGCCACTTAGTGATATCTGTGAATACAGAAGAAAATCCAGCTGTAATCTCTGACTTGTGCAGTTCAGTACTTTAGTAGAAACCTCCTGTTGTTTGACTCGGATGGAACTTTGTGTAAGAGTTGGACATGGAAACAGAAACAGGCCCGAGTCCAGAGGGTTAGTGATGTCAGCCAAAGCAAGTAGTCAAACATGAACACACAAACACACACACAAACACACGCACAGCTGAGTCCGTTTGCTGCCTTTACACCACGGCTGTCAAACATGTTTTAGTTCAGGGGCCAAATTCAACCCACTGGGATCTAAACTGGACCAGCAGAATAATACAATACAATTAAAATCTTTATTTTGAACATGTAGACAGTGAAATCAAAACAAAATCAACCAAGAAAATATCTAACACTGAGTGGTGAAGAAGAGAGAAGAAGAAGAAGAAGAGAAGAAGAAGAAGAAGAAGAAGAAGAAGAAGAAGAAGAAGAAGAAGAAAGAAGAAGAAGAAGAAGAAGAAGAAGAAGAAGAAGAAGAAGAAGAAGAAGAAGAAGAAGAAGAAGAAGAAGAAGAAGAAGAAGAAGAAGAAATAGTTTAATAATCACGGAATAAAAATTATAACTGATAATAGTATTAGTAGTCATAACAGCAATATACAAGTAATATAAGTTATAATAATAATAATAATAACAAGAAAAGCACTCGGAGAGCGCAGACCTCCGCCAAGACAGATGTCTTCTCCCCCCCGGTCACCACCAAATTTGACCATTTCTTCCTTGTGCCAGTATCAACATTTCCTGAAAATTTCATGAAAATCCGTCCATAACTTTTTGAGTTATCTTGCTAACAAACAAACAAACATGCAAACACACAAAGCAAAGTGATCACAATACCTCCTGGTGGAGGTAATAATTATAATAATAATAATAATAATAATAATAATAATAATAATAATAACAATAATGAGAGAACTAAATTACCAACAGCAGGAAACAAACATTGCACACTAAAACAAAGAGAAACGTGTATTTGCCATTATTTACAGATTATTCTGTTCTTATTTTACTGGTTCTGATCCACTTTAGATCATATTCTTCTGTATGTGGAACCTGAACTAAAATGATTTCGTCATCATTTATTGTTAATATCTTTGTTGTTGTCATTAATTCCTCCCGTGGGCTGGTTTGGACCCTTTGGCGGCCCAGTTTTGGCCCATGGGCCTTATATTTAGACCCCCGCCCTCTGCTCTACATGCTGCTGTGTGTCATTGTGTTGTCGGAGTCTGGATCAGAACACACTCTCTGTAGGCGTCCTCACACTCGGCCATAACCAGAACATGACTGGATTCTCCTCGACATCGACGTTTCAGCCGCTGCCAAAGTCGTGTCAGTCATTTCCGTCTTCTTTCCGTCTTTTATTATGTGGAGCAGGAGCTGGATTAAAGTCCGGCTCTGGAACTAGCCCCCTGCTATTCCACATGAGACGGTGGGTTCAGTGATTATTAATGAAGGGAATGATTGGCTCTCATTTATTCTGTTAGATTCTAGTTTGGTGTGTTTTTAATCCTGTGTTTCCTGTAGTTTGGATGGGGACGAGCAGAGTGTCGTCCAGGTTCAATCTGAGGTCGATGTTTACCATGCATCTCAGTTGGTGTAGGTAAAATATTTTAACCCATAAGACCCAAATATTCACCAGTGACCAAAACCATTCACTGGTGGAACTGTTTAATACCTGCTGATCCACTAATCCTATCAATACATGGAAATAATTGGTGTAAAATACAGTTCTTTGTCTTTTCATGGTCATCAGATATGACCCATTTGGATGTTCAGAGGCTCCGTAGTTACCGTGGAAACACAGTCATCTTCTACAACATTGATTCACCAGTAAAACCCATGGAGTTGGATCAATGACAGTGGATGGACACACTGGGTTTATGTTCAGTTAATGAGAGATTGGACTCAAAGAGGACTTGTCTTCAGTTTTCTCTGTTCTGATATAATACCAGTTGAATTTGAAGGCTTTGGGGTGCCTCAGGGTTCTATCCTGGATCCTGTTTCCTTTGATATGCTGCTCCTGGGTTCCATTTTAGAAATCACTACATCCAATTTCATTGTTTTGCAGATGATGTGCTAATCTACTTGTCCCTTAAAGTCAATATTAAGCCTCTGTGCAGGTCCTATTGGACTATCTGCAGGATGTCATCTGTCATCTTCTACAGCAATTGACAGGGATGGACACACTTGTTTCATTTTCAGTAATGATAGGTTTTGCTGAAAAAGTCACTTTTTCTTTTCAGCTTTCTTTAGTACACCCCCACCCCCACCCCACCCCCGAAAAGAGGAGGCAAGGGGTATTGTTTTTGGTTCGGTTTGTTTGTTTCTTTGTTTGTTTGTTTGATTGTTAACACTTTAGCAGCAAAATTATTGGTTGAATTCATACCAAATTGGGTTTATAGATTGCCAGTGACCCAGAATAGATGTGGTTACATTTTGGGAAATGTAGGTCAAAGTTCACATTTTTAATGAATTTTTTTCTCCATTTACTTATAATGGGCAAAACTTGTCTATGCACACATAGACATGATGACATCAGCTGGATCGATGTCAAAATAAGATACAATATGTGTGAGGGGCGGGGTTTGTTGTACCTGGAACTATTTGTTTTGATATGATGAGATTTGAATTTCCTCTGAACTTTTATGAACATCTAGTTGATCAGTGAATTAAATACAGGGAAAAACAGATATTTGCTTAAAACTACAAAATGCAGAGGATAATATTATAGTAAATGGTGATAAATGATTCAGAAAAGGATCATTAATTTGGAAGTCTTTAAGGGCTAATCAGATTGGATCCATTCTTTGCCAGATGTTTTTATTTTGTCATCCTGACACTGGATGGAGACACTAAGTTCATGTTCAGTTAATGGTATGTATGACTTAAAAAGCAGCATGATCTCATGAATAGCGTACAGATAACACGCCACTTTTAATTGGCGTGTCATCTGTACGCATTTTAAGCTTTCAGCGTGTATATTTACGCCGCGTAAAATAGCACGCCATTAGTGCAATTAGCGGTTAGGGTTAAGTTTAGGGTTAGGTTTAGGGTTAGCAATTGGCGCGATAAGTGGCTAGCGTGATTTGCGGTTAGGGTTTGTAGTTAGCATGATTAGAGGCTAGCGCATTGACACGCCATCTAATGGTATTAACTAACACACAAAAGGATGAAAATGCGTACGTATAGCACACCAAATGCAATAAAGTGGTGTCACAAACAAGGCGATTTCATGGGATCAGTCTGAAAAAAGTAATTTTTTCTTCAGTTTCCTGTTTTTTATATAATATTCCTCAAATGTAATCTCAGTGTGATGATTAAAGTACATGATCAGTAAATTAATTATAGGAAAAGACATGATTTTCACTGAAAAAATGTAAAACAGAGAGGATAATATTATGATAAACGGTGATAAATTATTTAAGTAAGGTTAAACGGAGAGTTCCAGAGATTCAGGAACTGCCATAGAAGTTGCTCTGGGTCTTTATGGGTTAAGGAGTGAAGGTAGGTTTTATTTCGTGCAGGATACTTGTCGACTACATGAGTTTCATTCTCATATCAAAAGCTTTTCAGCAGATTTCAGGAAAGGCTTTATCACACTGTGGGTGACGTAACCCAAATCCCCAGATAGTAAACAGACACTCTGTGTTCTTTAGTACAAACATGTCTGCACAAATACACAATACTGCAACACACAGGTATCATTGTCATTCCTCTGCCTCAGGTGTGGACTGCTGTTATTTTATTTACCAAAGGGACTCTGGTTTGATTCACTCTTCTATTGAAGTTGCATTTTTGAGATGCCTTCAGAGAGTAGCATCATATTAAAACCACTGTTCAACTGGTGTTTGGTGTGTAGTTTCACAGACAATGACGCAGTGGAGGATGTGCACTTTGGAACAGAATTAAACAATGGATGAGTAGTTTTGTGCCAAAGTCGAAGCGTGTTTCCTTTAAAGATGGGTGCTTCTCTGAAACTGGTCCTAAAAACAGGACATGGGGGCTAAAACTTCAAACCAGATGAAGACGAATGTTACGAAGCAGGTTTGGAAGCACTTTGGGTCTAATTTAAAAAGAAATACTGAGATAAAAGGGAAACTATATTTCAGATAAAACACATTTTTATATTATTTTTATACAAAAATTCACATGTAACACAATAAAAAGGACACAAAAATTACACATTACTTCTTTTAATAAAAAAGAAGGTCACAAAGATTCTTACGAACAGTGGGTTTGTATGAAATCTGACATCGTAGACATGATCCTCCACAAATGTCTACGAACTCCAGATTTCATACGAACTGGGAAGATTCATACAAACACATTGTTTGTAAGAATCTTTTTCACTATGGCATTAGCACGCTTTTCTTGGAAATGACAACATCTGGTCTCAGAAAATTAAAAAAAAAAAAACAGCCGTTTTTGGTCAGTTTTTCCATTTCTGTCAGGTAGCAACTTTCTTTTTTGTTATTAGAAAGAGTAAACAAAAATCGATCCATTTTTTAAAATTTGAATTATCTGTTTTGACACTGAAAAAGAAAAATGCCTTGAAATTCAATTTTAATTCTTCTATTTTAAAGTGAAAATCAAATTAACCACTAGTTTTCTTTTGACTCTGAAAAAAAATATACAATTACCAAAAGATACACTGACCCATAATGCACACATCACCTAGCATTAGCATGAGCGGTTAGCATTAGCACATTAGCAGCTAATGTCATATGGATTCTGACTAAAACCTGTCTGTGTCAATTGTTAATTCATACACATAAATATTATAGTTTTCATGAATATTGTGCTCAAACAATAAAAGATAAGGAAAAAAATAAAATAAAATAAATAAATAAATAAATAAATAAATAAATAAATAAATAAATAAATAAATAAATAAATATATATATATATGTATGTATGTATGTATGTATATATATATATATAATAACAGGAGCGTACAGAGTAAAGTCTCCAGAGTATATGGGATTTTCCAGTTTTTATTTTGGTCCTGTTAATGTCAACCTTTGCTGCTTATCTGTTTTATTTCCACTTATCTCTGGAAAACTCCTCTTTTATTATGAGCCAAGATGCTCCTCCAGGTCCAGTTTTAATTATCTGTACCTCTGTTTGGAATGAGGGCAGGTCTTCAGCGTCTGTTTTAGTGGTTGTTCTGTGAAAGCAGCAGGTTCATCCTTGGAATGACAGCAGGACTCAGGGCGTGGTTTTAGGGTTGTGTTTCCCTGAAAGAACACGTGGACTATATTTTTCTCGTTACCTCTTCAGTAACATCCTTATGTTATCTTTAGGTGCAATGATTGACGGGTAACCTACATCTCATCCTGACTGGCTGCTTCAGACCTACGTGGGCCGGTGATTGGCTGTGTGTTTGTTGCACTGACTGAATGAAAAAGCCAGTTTTACGTGAAAGAGGAGGTAGAGGAAGAAGGGGAGGGGCTAAAGGGCGGAGCTTAGGGCTGTGCAAATGTAAGAGTGTGTGTGTATGTGTGTGTGTGTGTGTGTGTGTGTGTGTGCACATGGTGTAGAACAGGAACCAAAACAGAGCAGCGTCCTGGTTCAGCAGAGACGACAAGACGAGCCTCAGTGTTTGTTAGAACAGTCTCCATCCACTGTGACATAAGTTCAACCAGTTTGACCAATCAGGAGGAAAGTGAAAGAGCTGTGATTCCAACATTTACAACATTCATAAAGTTTGTTTACAAGGAGACCAAGTTCACAATGGACAGCTTCAGGTCGATCCAAAATGAAATCTCCTCTCTTAAAGGTAATACTTTGATTTTTATTTTTATTTTCAGATGTTGCGATTTCTTAATAAACCGAGTGAAACTGATGTGAAATGTTCAATCTGTGGAACAATTAGTGTGGATTTTTGTTGTTGTGTGTCTGTAGGAAGACATGCAGGGTGGGGTGTCCGACACAGGCATTGTTAGAAAAGCAGCGGAAAACTCAGAATATTCCAGCCGGTGGACACTTTCACCTCAGTTTTAGCTGCAGAAGCTCCTTTCGGTGTGTCTGTTTGGGACCTAAAAGTGTGTCAGTGTTACTCTGCTTGTGTAATCGCAGGTAAACACTGGCTGAACACATGCCGGTATTCCAGTCATGACCGTGCAGACCTCACATTTGCACACATGCAAAGCCACCATGCAAACCTGAACGCCGTATCCACTCGGCCTGAAGTGGAAGCAAATTGCAGCCAATGAATGGAACGTTTGACTTTTACTTATCGTTGGCCTCATAATAGAGTTCAGCTCTAATGTAAATATGTAAATATGTTTCTAGTCTGTAGAGTTTTATTACCTACTGCTGTTAGTGCTGCTTTTACAGTGGTTGTCTTTTGCACTCTGATTATGATGCACATTTTTTCTTGCACTCAGTAAAATCTAATCTAATCTGGTCCGATCCAGTCCAACCCAGTCCATTCCCTTCCAATCTAAATCTAATCCAATCTAATTGAAACTAATTTAATGTAATCCAGTCCAATCCAATCCAATTTAGTCCATTCCAATCCAATCTAATCTAAATCTAATCCAATCCAGTCTAATCTAATCTAATCTAAATCCAATCCAGTCCAATCCAGTCTAATCTAATCTAATATAATATAATATAATCTAGTCCGGTCCAATTCAGTCCAGTCCAATCTAATCTCATCTAATTGAAAATAATATAATCTTGTCCAATCCAGTCTGATCTAATCAAATCTAAATCTAATCTAGTCCAATCCAATTCAGTCCAGTTCAGTCCAGTCCAGTCCAATCTAAATCTAATCCAATTCAATCTAATGTTATTGAAACTAATCTAATCTAATCCAGTCCAATTTTGTCTAATATGAACTAATTGAAAAAAAAAAAAAATCCAATATAATCTAGTCCAGTCTAATCTAATCTAGTCCAATCCAATCTAATCCTACTGAAACTAATCTAATCTAATCCAGACCAATCCAGTCCAATCCAATCCAATGTAATCTAATTGAAAATAATCTAATCTAGTCCAGTTCAATCTAATCTGATCTAATCTAAATCTAATCTTGTCCAGTCCAATTCAGTCCAGTTCAGTCCAATCCAATCTAATCCAACTGAAACTCATCTAATCTAGTCCAGTTCAATCCAATCTATTCTAAATGAAAATAATCTAATCTAATCTAGTCCAGTCTCATTTGATCTAATCCTAATGTAAATCTAATCTAGTCCGATCCAATCCAATCTAATCCAATTCAATCCAGTTCAGTCCAATCCAAACGAATTTTATTGAATCTAATCTAATCCAGTCCAATCCAATTCAATCCAATGTCATCTAATTGAAAATAATTTAATCCAATCCCATCTAATATTTTTTCAGGTCATAGTCAATGATAAAAGATGAGGCAGCAGTGTTAGGGTTAAATTACACTGATATCACACTTCGATCAAAAACATGACTTGCTCATATTTATGCTCCGAGGCTAACATTCCGTTTCAGTGACAGATCCGACACTTCGTATCGGCTGCATGAACATGGAACATCTGTTTATTTATGATCTGTTTGTTTATGTTTCCTCACTACTACTCTGTGGTTGTGGTTTGTAACATGTGACCGATCAGGTTCTACCTCTCACAGTTATGTACACGCGCCACTCTCGTCTAGTTTCTGCTGTCACTCAAAGATGATTGACAGGTGAGGAACTGGAGACTGTGAAGAATTATTGTATGCGCTGTTGTAAACTGTGGATGAACTTTTACCGTCATGCCCCAGTGATGAGGACGAGGAAGAGAGAAAAGGAAAGAAAGAGTAGAAGCATGTGAGAGGTTTATGACGATGAAGGCCAACAATCATCATCATCATCATCATCCAGTAATAATCCAATAATATTTCTGCACGTGGGCGGAGTCAAGGGCGTCACAGATGGACCGCTCACTACTGTTTGACTCATAACTTTTGAACCAGATAAGTTTCAGACAAATATTCCACGTGATTGTAAAGGTCTAAATGCCATCTGAAACAGACTCAAAGGGCAACATTTAGTTTCAAATATTTTTAAATGAAAAATATCAAAAACTATTGCGTCACAGATGGACAAAAAAATTAAAGTCCAAAGACAAAAAAAAATTAGCTGAAAAATTAGTGAAAAATTGACAAAATGAGACAAAATTGACAAAAAAACCTAACAAAATGAGAAAGTTTGAATTCTGAATTTTTCGCGAATTTTTGAAATGTTAAAAAAGTCATAATGGTCCATGTTTTGATGGTTTATAACATGTAAATGGTTATTTATAGAGCACTTTTCACAGACAGAGACAAAAAGTGCTTTACAGTGCAAAATACAATTAAAATACAATTAAAATGTCATTTAAGAATACAATAAAGTACAATTAAAAATTTAAAAATGCAATAAAGTACAATTAAAATACAGTTAAAATACCATTTAAAAATACAATAAAATACAATTAAAACACAGTTAAAATACCATTTAAAATATAAAAAAGTACAATTAAAATGCAGTTAAAATACCATTTAAAAATATTTTTAAAAAGTACAATTAAAAATAGTTAAAATACCATTTAAAAATGCAATAAAATACAATTAAAATACAGTTAAAATACCATTTAAAAATATAAAAAAAAGTACAAATAAAATACTATTTAAAAATACAATAAAATACAATTAAAATGCGGTTAAAATACCATTTAAAGATATAAAAAAGTACAATTAAAATACAGTTAAACTACTATTTAAAAATACAATAAAATACATTTAAAATACAGTTAAAATACCATTTAAAAATACAATAAAATACAGTTAAAATACAATTCAAATACCATTTAAAAATACAATAAAGAACAATTAAAATATGATGAATACATAAAGTGCAGTCAGTTTGCAACAGTCCTAAGTCAGTTAAGAAATTTAGGTTTTTATCAAGAAAACATGCTAAATGGATAGATATCAGCTCTGAAATTAAACTACTATGAGCTATTTTTGTTGTTTTCATGATATTTGTCCAAACAAATGGACCTTTAGTTGGATCAGGCATTAAAATGAACAAGAAACTGAAGAAAAACAAGTGTGGTCTAGTAATTTTTCTGCGACTGCATGTTCTCCAGTGTGATTTTAATGCTGTGTCACAAAACTGACCAAAAAGCCCCCCCGACAGGCTTTACGATAAGAGGATTACAAGTAATTCCATTGAACGAACTGACAAAGAAAAGTCTTCCAGAATAAATGTTAATGTAATTAGAGCGATGTCACCGTATTTTGCCGTTTGCGTCTGTGTGTAGTTGGAGTGTGTGACCCTTCACACAGTCGCACTAATAGGAAGACATTTATTGGATCTCACTACGGTGCAAAAGTTCTAGACAAGGACGTGTGTGATTGATGTGGAGAACGTCCCACTCATCAGATCCTCCATCTGTGGGAGGGTGGAGGTGGGACAGCAGCAGTAGAACTCATCCATCCTGTAGGTCAGAGGTTCAGGTTCCACAGACACAACAATAGGATCTGAAATGGGCCGGACTAGCAAAATAATAACAGAGAAAAAAGGCAAATTACAAGATGAAAACATTTACATCTGCAAAGTATCTTTTTAAAAAAAATGTACAGAAGAGGATTAGGGCCACTGGGGAAAAAAAAAAGATCCAATATATTTTTTTTAAAATTATTATTCTGAGAAAAAAGTCAGAATTCTGAGATTAATGTCAGAATTTTTAGGGGAAAAAGTCAGAATTTTGAGATTTAATGTCAGAATTTTGAGATTTGACGTCAGAATTCTGAGGAAAAAAACTCAGAATTCAGAAAAAAGTTAACAAAAGGGGAAAAAAATTACAAAAATGGACAAACATAAGTATCGAACTGAGTAAAGATAAAATCAAAAAAATAAGCAAATTCAGTGAAAAAAATCAACAAAATTGGACAAAATGAATAAAAACTGAGCACAATTGGAAAAAATTGACAAAAATAAACCTAAAAAGTACCACAGTGCCCATAGATAGATAGAAACTAAGCAACACAATAAAGAAAAAAACAGGCAAAAAATTGTCAGATTGGTAGATGGATAATTAACAAAATGAGTAAAAATTAACAAAATCAGGTAAAAATGGACAAAAAAACTGACAAACATAAGCATCAACATGAGTAAAGACAAAATATAAGCTGCAAAATTAGTGAAAAATGAACAAAATGAAACAAAATAAATCAAAAATGAACAAAATCGACAATGTTTGTCTGCAGGAGAACATGATGCTCAGATGAGTCTCTGGTTCCAGGAAGCTGTCAGACACTCAGTGAAAGCCTGTTAATGTGGCAGCATCTCCCCCTTCCTCCCCCTTCCTCCCCCTGAGATCCACCGTCTCACCCTCAGATCAATGTCAGTCTGAGCTGTGCTTCCGTTTAGCCCCTCCCCCATGTTTTACCTCATGACAGATGAACCACAGATACTGGATACTGTCCTCTGGAGGATGGAGCCTGGGTCTGTTCATTGATCCTTCATGAGTCATCCTCATTTGTCTGAATTGTCTTTGTACGATAAAGGGTGAATATTAAGTCTGTTTACGATTTAACACATTTATTTGAAAAGCAAATGAACAGACAAATCTGTGGAAATGATGACAAAATTCAAATCTCACTGAGGAAGAAAAATCTCCCATTAAACTTTATGGGAATATTGATGCTGATTTGACATATAAACATCAATATTAAAAATCAATATAATATTTATCCCATAATATAAAACTGTATTCTAACATTAGTCATTATTGTTTTGTATCCCAGACCCCAGTTAGAAAAGAAACACCTGAATCCAACGTGTCCACATACTTCTGTCCATATAGTGGATGAGTTAGGCAGTTATGATATGAGGATAAATATACTGAAGTTTTTTTGGTTGTGTTTTTGTCTTATTTAATCCTCCTCTATATGGGACCATTAGTACTGGATTCTGGATTTGGTTCCATGTTGTCTGTATCATAACCTCATAAACTGTGTCAATAGTTGCTTTTCCATTGACCTTCAAATTGTGCAAATATTAACTTGCGCATAAAAATTTGCCAAATGGAAACACGACAGTTTCACCAAAAGTCTTATTTTTCGATTAAAAGTTTTTGCGCTGGCAACAGGTGGTTTTTTGGGCGTAGCACAAATTGTATATCATGCAAAACTGCAATGGAAAGACCTTTTTTTACAGCTAGAGTCAGGTGAATTAAAAAAAACGAATGTTGACGTACGTTACAAGCGAAGAAGAAGAAGAAACGTGTCAATATGTGTGGACACACCAGGAAACTGAATCATTTTTTAATTTAGTACAAGATAGAGGAGTAATATATAATAATAATGAATATATCTGTAAATCAACTGTATAATTATGTTCATTGCCATGTTTATGGAATGACTTCTCATGTCATCTTGTGATAGTAAATAAACAAATCATCGCATTTGTGATTTAATGGAAAACTGACATTACGCACTTCTGTTTTTTTGACATTTAGTAAATATCTGTAAAGTTTTGCACAGATGTCCAATGGAAAAACTACTGATGACATGAGTGATGTTTGTCTTCAGGTCGTTGATGTTTCATATGTTTGTTCCATAAACCATATCTTTAATATAACCCCACAGACACAAACCCAGGGCAGTGGTATCTGGAGGACCAGGTGTCATGGGAATTGGACCGTCCCTTCAAACCCACCAGTGTGGAAATGTTTGATTTCATTTTCCACATTCCCTTCGAAAAAAGGACTAATTATTGTAGTGATGAGGCCTGAGTAGAACCGAACCTTTGACTGGTGAAGTGTAAAACGGGGCTGGGTCTGTGTCTGTGCAACATCCTCTGGGCTATTGTCTGAAGGAAATGACTTTTATTTAGCAGGAAATACGACGGTAAATGTGCGTGTGTCGCATTCCAATGCGTGTTTGGAAGGAAAATGGAAAGTGATTCAGACGTCTGTTTACACATTTGGAAACCAAACGGTAGAACACAGATCTGTAGGGTCGCAAGAGGAGTTATTTATTTTACTACAATAAATTAGGCTTTAACCCTTTAACTCCTGACGTGTCTGTGGTGAGCGTTCTGAATGTATGATTTATTTAAATATTCTGAAAAATTCAACCGTTTTCAATTTCTAATCATGCTGATAGAGTAGATCATGTTCTTTCCATAGACATCTGAGCATGCTCAGTTCACCCCCCACCCCCTGTGGCATGGGGGGTAAAACATAGAGCAGTGAGTGAGACCCACTCACTATAAAA
This sequence comes from Sphaeramia orbicularis, assembly GCF_902148855.1. Classification (NCBI taxonomy): domain Eukaryota; kingdom Metazoa; phylum Chordata; class Actinopteri; order Kurtiformes; family Apogonidae; genus Sphaeramia; species Sphaeramia orbicularis. The sequence goes on from NC_043972.1 coordinate 11,588,647, forward strand.
ATAGACGGTTTGGGCATTTTTTTTGTTTGTTTGTTTGTTTGTTTGTTTGTTTGTTTTACACTGTTTTCCTTGTGTTTTGTTGTTTTTACTGTGGTTTCCTTTATTTTATTTTAGAAAAAAAGAGCTCAAAACAAAAACTACTGGGCCCAAAATCAAATATTTGTTGCTTATTTTATTATTATTTTTTAAACATAATTTTAGTTCATTTTTGGCATATTTTTTTATTTTTCTACATTTTGTTTTTTATTTCATTTTATTTAGTTATTTATTTATTTTTTCAATTTTGTTCAGTTTCTGGCTTATTCTGTTCATTCTGTTATTCTGTTTTGTTGGTTTATTATTCAGTTTTGTTCATTTTATTGATTACTTGGGGTGGTTTTGTTCATTTTGTTTTTTACTTAGTTGTAGTTCTTTTATTATTTTTTTTTATTACGTGTTTTTGCATATTTTGTTTATTTTTCTACATTTTGTTTTTTATTTTATTATTTCTTCTTCAGTTTTGTTCAGTTTGTGGCTTATTTTGTTCATGTTACTTATTACTTTGTTGGTTTATTATTCATTTTGTTGCTTATTTTATTTATTTTTTTGTCCATGTATCTGCTTTATGGAGTTCAGCCAGGTATTAAAAAGCAGCTGGACTGATTTATAAACAAAAAACATAAACTGCTGGGCCCAAATTCAAATCCTTGTTTTTGTTCAGTGTGTTCCAGTTCACAGCTGATGTTCAACATCCTAAATCTCTTATTGATGTCCATTCTAGTGCCTTATTTAGTCCAAACCTGTCAAACTTCAGTTCCTCTCTTTGTCTTTTTCTGTTATTCCACCTGTTTTGACCCTAAAACACACAGTAAAACAAAACCACTGAAGAAAAGGAACACAAGCACAGACTCACAGCAGCTTTAATGAACCTGAAACAGACGCACATTCAAATAACGTCTCTGGTTAAAGCATTAAGGACGTGTTTTCCATATAGTAAAGGCTTGTCTTGGTCTGTTTGTGTATGGGGGGGCGTGTCTCAGTTTGACTGACAGTCAGATGGACCTGTTATGTATTTGGGGATTCCTGTCCTTCCTGTCTCCTTTCCCTCGTTTGTTTGACGGACTTTTCCCAGTTACGCAGACGGTGTTTCCTCTGGTCATATTTTACTGCTCCTCTGTTTCCTGTGCTTAACGTCCACAGGCAGAGGTGATGATCTTCACCCTCAGACCAGGTCAGAGGAACCCCCTTCACTGGGATTTGACAAATATTTCTGTTGCACATTGTCTTTGTCTGTTGTTATCTGACTGGTCAATAGGTCATCAGATACTGTGACGGCACTGTGTGTTCTCTATGAAACTATAGGTTGGATTCATTTCAAAGTTTAGTATTTTATAACTTCCTCAGGACAGTGTCTACAGAGTTTGTTCACAGTTTTGAGAAATTGTGGCTTTTGAAATTATAATGAATTTTTGAAATATTTAAAATGTGCATTTCCTTACAATGGTCCATGCTTTGATGTAGACGGTTCCAGATATCAATATAGTTCTGACTGATCACAGATAGAAGTCATATATGGACTTTAATTTGGGCTCATGACCTTTGACCTTTAGTGACCTCTAAGGGTCAAACTCAAACACACCAATGTCTAGATTTCAACAGTTTTCTCCTCCAAAACTATGGTTGGATTCATTTAATTTTTTATATATATATATATTTTCCTTGGGATAATGTCTATAAAGTTTGTTCACAGTTTTGAGAAATTTAGATTTTTAAGGGTTTTTTTTTCAAATTTTTTAAAAAAATATTTAACCTCCTGAGACCCAGGGAATGTCAGCAAAGTACCAGCTTTTTTTTTTGTTTTTTTTAAATAAGTGCCTATATTTGAAACATCATGATTCAACAGTTTTTTCAGATCCAGTTTTTAAAATTTTTATGGAATGTCCTTTGTGGTGGACAGTTTTCTTTTTTTTTTTTTTTTGTATAAAGTTGTGAAACTCTTGTTCACAAATATGGACAAAAAAACCATAGCTGGGTCTGAGGAGGTGAAAATGTGCGTTTCCTTATAATGGTCCATGTTTTGATGTAAATGGTTACAGATATAAATATCATTACAATTGATCACTGATAGGAAGTCATATAGGGACTTTCATTTGGGTACATGACCTTTGACCTTTAGTGACCTCTAAGGGTCAAACTCACCAATGTCTAGATTTCAACCATTTTCTCCCCCAAAACTACTGGTTGGATTCATTTAATTTATATACATATTTCTTGGGATAATGTCTACAAAATTTGTTCACAGTTTTGAGAAATTTAGATTTTTAAGGTTTTTGTTTTTTTTTTTGCAAATTTTCAAATATTAAAAATGTCCCTTTACTTATAATCACCCATACTTTAATGGTTTATATCATATAAATGGTTACAGATATTAATATAGATCCTGTTGATCAGTCATAGAAGTCATATATGGACTTTGATTTGGGTTCATGACCTTTGACTTTGAGAGACCTCTAAGAGTCAACTCAAGGTCACCGATGTCTAGATTTCAATAATCTTCTCTGAAACTCCTTGCTGGTTTCATTTCAAATTTCATATGTGTCTTCTTTAGGACAGTGTCTACAGAGTTTGTTCACAGTTTTGAGAAATTGTGGCTTTTGAAATTATAATGAATTTTTGAAATATTTAAAATGTGCATTTCCTTACAATGGTCCATGCTTTGATGTAGACGGTTCCAGATATCAATATAGTTCTGACTGATCACAGATAGAAGTCATATATGGACTTTAATTTGGGCTCATGACCTTTGACCTTTAGTGACCTCTAAGGGTCAAACTCAAACACACCAATGTCTAGATTTCAACAGTTTTCTCCTCCAAAACTATGGTTGGATTCATTTAATTTTTTATATATATATATATATATTTTCCTTGGGATAATGTCTATAAAGTTTGTTCACAGTTTTGAGAAATTTAGATTTTTAAGGGGGTTTTTTTCAAATTTTTTAAAAAAAATATTTAACCTCCTGAGACCCAGGGAATGTCAGCAAAGTACCAGCTTTTTTTTTGTTTTTTTAAAATAAGTGCCTATATTTGAAACATCATGATTCAACAGTTTTTTCAGATCCAGTTTTTAAAATTTTTATGGAATGTCCTTTGTGGTGGACAGTTTTCTTTTCTTTTTTTTTTTTTGTATAAAGTTGTGAAACTCTTGTTCACAAATATGGACAAAAAAACCATAGCTGGGTCTGAGGAGGTGAAAATGTGCGTTTCCTTATAATGGTCCATGTTTTGATGTAAATGGTTACAGATATAAATATCATTACAATTGATCACTGATAGGAAGTCATATAGGGACTTTCATTTGGGTACATGACCTTTGACCTTTAGTGACCTCTAAGGGTCCAACTCACCAATGTCTAGATTTCAACCATTTTCTCCCCCAAAACTACTGGTTGGATTCATTTAATTTATATACATATTTCTTGGGATAATGTCTACAAAATTTGTTCACAGTTTTGAGAAATTTAGATTTTTAAGGTTTTTGGGTTTTTTTTTGCAAATTTTCAAATATTAAAAATGTCCCTTTACTTATAATCACCCATACTTTAATGGTTTATATCATATAAATGGTTACAGATATTAATATAGATCCTGTTGATCAGTCATAGAAGTCATATATGGACTTTGATTTGGGTTCATGACCTTTGACTTTGAGAGACCTCTAAGAGTCAAACTCAAGGTCACCGATGTCTAGATTTCAATAATCTTCTCTGAAACTCCTTGCTGGTTTCATTTCAAATTTCATATGTGTCTTCTTTAGGACAATGTCTACAGAGTTTATTCACAGTTTTGAGAAATTTTGGTTTCTGAATTTTTGCTGAATTTTTTTTTAATATTAAAAATGTTCCTTTCCTTCCAATGGTCCATATTTTGATGGTTTATTACATGTAAATGGTTCCAGATATCAGTCTAGTTCCTGTTGATCACTGATAGAAGTCATATATGGACTGTGATTGGATGAGTTGAGTTCTGCTCCAGTGAAAGTCCCGCCCACTTCTATAGTTAGATTGATGTACATCCAGACCACAGGACTGGAACATAGAACAGAACCAGGTCTGGAACATAGAACAGAACCAGGACTGGAACATAGAACAGAACCAGAACAGCCTCACACATTCATCATAGAACATGGCGCTGACGTACAGGGACACTGGGACTATTTTTGTCTGTATTAAGGTTTAGCTGAGTTCTACACTCCACAGATTTGTAATATTTGGCAGAAAACATTCAAACACACATTGTCAGGTTGTGTTTTCGGATCCTGTTATTCCCATAATCACATGTTCCGTGTGTTTCCATGGCGGCTGATGCTCTTTGAGGCGTCGACTGGATGTACAGATGCTTTGAAGCTGCTGTGGCGGTGCGTTCAAGTGCTCACATTATCACCCGTTTGCTGATTACAGAGAACACGGTTTGCATTCATGACAGATTCAGGCTTGTGTTTGCTCGCAGACGTGAGGAGGCGCCGCTGGATGGGATGATGATGAATGGACGCTCATTTGAGAGCAAAGTGAGAGCTGGAACATGCTCTGTGGGTCTTTACTTCCCACTGTGACATTTTCTATGGGTGTGACTAATGTGGACATATGGTGTATGTGACTCTGAGAACCTTTGGAACATACCAATGGGTGCATGATAGTGAGGAATCAAACCCCCACATGTTCCATTCATTCTGTTTTATCGTCATTTCACACTAATAACTGGATCAGAACAGTATCTCATAAACTACAGGAGGACATCAGCTCCCATTCAGTACTTGACATTTTTCTGTTTTATTCATTTCATGTAACGTTTCTGGCGTGTGTTTGTGAACAGAAACGATCAAACTTGGCCTTTTCTCCACTTGGCGAACAAGAGAGAGCAGTGTTTGGGTGTGAAATAGGCTGAATGAGCTGCAAAATGAGAGGAAAAAGGCATGAAATCCAAAAGTCAAAAAGGTTAACTTCCCATTTCTGTCCCAGCACAAATAAGCAGAGCCAGAGTTTTCTGTCAGACGGAATTCCACAGTAAATCAGACGGAAAGAAAAGAAAAGAATTTAAGTAAAATCGCTCGATTAGATTAGATTAGATTAGATCAGATTAGATTAGATTGAACTGTACTGATATGTTGGGCAGAGCCATTGGGAAATGAAGGTTCCAGTACATATAGGAAAAACTATAAGACAAAAAGTAAAGAAAATACTAAAATAATAACTATAAAAACATTAGTGACAGGCAGTTGCACTAGTGAAAGTACTAGTGGAAATAAATAATAAAGTAATAATGATAAATAGGAATCAAAAGTAATTATGTTATTATATACATATATATATATATATATATATATATATATATATATATACACTACCAATCAAAAATTTGGACTCACCTGTTTTTTCTTTATTTTCATGACTGTTTACATCGTAGATTCTCATTGAAGGCATCAAAACTATGAATGAACTCATATGGAATTATGTAGTTAAAAAAAGTGTAACAACTCAAAGCATGTTTTATATTTTAGATTCTTCAAAATAGCCACATTTTGCTTTGATTACTGCTTTGCACATTCTTGGCATTCTCTCGATGAGCCGCATGAGGTAGTCACCTGAAATGTTTTCCAAAAGTTTTGAAGGAGTTCCCAGTGATGCTGAGCACTTGTTGGCCATCTGCAGTCCTTGTCATGCCATTTAAATGAGAAGGTGAGTCCAAACTTTTGATTGGTAGTGTATATATATATATAAGAATCTTAGCTTGTATATATCCTATGTTACCCCTACATATATCCTTATCTTCAATATAGTTAGCTTTTTATATATCAGTAGTTTTTGTCACGCTTTAGTAGTACATGTATATTAGATTTTTATCCTGTAGCTTTCGTACATCGCTTAGATATTTCAGTATTTGTGTGATTTTTTTTTTTTTTTTCATGCAGCTCTTTTTTTTGCACTAATTGTTTTTGCTGTTAAACAAATTTTCATTGTTCCTGTTACAGTGACAATAAAGATTTATTCTATTCTATTCTATTCTATTCTATATAATGTGAAATCATGATCGTTCACGTTCACATGCTATCAGGGAAACTGAATGTTTATTATGACTCTTTTTAATCCTGTCTGAGTAAAAGTATCATAGATGCAGAACAGCACCCTCTTCCTGTTTGGAAATGAAAAAAAAAAAACATGAAGTCTAAATGTGAGACACAAAACTGCATCATGAAGGCTGTTTGTGATTTATTTGTCTTTAATTATCATTTAATAAATCCTCTTTAAATGTATTTAATCCATTAACTGGTGAAACTATGAGGCTTATATTTCATAAACTTTAGCCAGAAGAGGTTTTTTTTTTTTTTTTTTTTTTTTTTTTTTTTTTTTTTTTTTTTTACAGTTTGACTCAGTCCTTTTTCTTTTTTTTTTTTTTTTTAAACCAGGGGTTGTTTCTTGTAAGTGTTTCTATATTAAATCTGAGCCTCATGTCTCGGATCCTGGTCTTAGATAATAAATAAAGAAACAAAGAACGGAAGGAACAGTGAGAGGCTTTAAAGGCTCAGGAAGTCGTTGTGCTTTAATGGAAGCTGCTGATATGACAGAAAACACACATTAATGCTGTTAGGGCTGCACCACTGCCGCCGCCACCATGCATCTGAATCTCTGTGTGTTTGTGATGGATGTGTTTTCATGTTTCGTGCATCTGGATCCAACTGTAGCCTTTGAACAGGAACAGAATCTGCCAAAGAAATGACAGGAATGGAACCGAACTGTCAGAGAATTAGAGTCAGGTTCATTAAAACATGAAGGAGGAAGATGAAAGGCTGTAGGAGGAGCGTTGGTGGAGTTCCGCAGGGGTCGGTGCCAGTGTCAGGTGTGTTCTACTCAGGTCTATGTGGGAAAATCTAAGCCCAGTTTAACTTTCCCACAGTCGGACTGAAGCCGTTTCTAAAGACTGAACGGCAGTAAAACTAGAGAAGATCAGACAGGAAGTGAGTCATTTATCTGAGTTTATTTATTTCAGCGTCTTTATCAGAAAGATTTCAAAAGTCAACAAATGAGTCAGGATTTGATAACTGGAATATTTAACTGCATTTAAATGAGACCACACAGGGACGCCTTAGTCACTTCAGCAACTGTCAGTAGTTTCAAATGTTAGCGATTTATTTGACATGATTTAATCACATTTCGGCTGTATTCACACCTACTACGTATGGTTCATTTAAAACAGACCAGAGTTTGTTTCCCTGGAGAGTCTGGACTTTTTTTAGGTGTAAATACAAACATCACTGGTTTGAATCAAACTAGTGGCCCCAGACCACCTCTTCTAGGTGGTCTGGGTCCACTTCCACTTGGGTTCCGGTACTAGTGTGAATATAACCATCCTCAAGCCCAAACAAACCAAAGAACCATGAGCCTTTTTGTGCTTGACGAGCCACCGTAGCTTCTGGAAGTAGTCGAGCCTCATGGGTGGTCAGAGCTAACAGCAGCAGCCATGAGCCGAGGACAGACGTGGACCAATGAGGACACTGAATGTCTCGTGGACATTTGGTCAGACGTCCATTTTACCAAACTTACTCTGAATGAGCTGTTCTGGACAGTTAATATTATTTAACATTATTTCATAAATTTGTGTCTGTAAAGATAGAATACATATTCCGAAAAACAATAACTGCACATAGGACCTCCACGTTTGTTTTTATCAACACACGCTGTCTGTGACTGACTCCACCCCCGATTTTTCTGTCCAATGCCAGTGCAGTTCGTCACATATGTGCTTCTGTTTACAAAGTTTTGTATTTTTTTCAAATGTTCAATATATATGAATAAGATATGGAAAAACTATTTAAAACTAATTATTGAATTCACTGATCATGTAGATCACGACTCTCAAACTCATGTTCTTTCAGGTTCCACATTCAGCCTGATTTGATCTCCAGTGGGTCAGACCAATCAAATAATAACATAATAACCTATAAATAATGACAACTGCAAATTTTTGTCTGTGTTTTAGTACAAAAAAACCCCATTAAATTATGAAAATACTTACTTTTATAAACTATCCAAATAAAAAAAATGTGAATGACCTGAAAAAACAATTTCTTAAGAAAAATAAGTGCAGTTCTAACAATATTATTCCTCAACTTATCATTTCTACATGTGCATTATGGATCAGATCTACACTAAAGACACTAAACACTGAGGAACAGGCAGAAAATAGTTCAAATTGTGCTTAGTTTTCTTTAGACATTTCAGGTTGTTCATATTTGTTCAGGTTATTCATGTTTTATTGTAACAGGATAGTTTGTAAATGTAAATATTTTCATAATTTAATGTTATTTTTTGCATTAAAACAAAAATTTGAAGTTGTCATTATTTATAGGCATAATGTAATATTATTTTTTTCACATCAAACCGAGAAGAAAATCTGGAGTCATTCTTTTTTGTCGGTTATTCTGCTGTTATTATTTGACTGTTAATCATATTGGTCTGTACATGGAACCTGAACTAAATGAGTTCCACAGCCTTGACTGTGGAATTTTTGGACTTTGTAAATTCATCCCACAGGCCAGATTGGAACCTTTGGTGGCCTGCATTTGGCCCCTGGGACACATGTTTGAGACCCCTGATGTAGATATTTATATAAGTTTAGAGTAAATTCAAAAGTTATTATATCAGAAACAGAGAAACTGAAGAAAAAGTGACTTTTTTTTTTTAGCAAAATATACTGTACATAAACCAAGTGTGTCCATTCACTGTCATTGATCAGATTAATGAAGCAGTGTGGTCATGAACCTTCAGTAGGAATGGGAGGACAGCATTATTATTATTTTGATGATGATTGTGATGGTCATGTGGCCTCTGTGTGGTCTGGTATGTGTGGTTTATTTGAGGAGAAGTCATGATAATGGATCATGTGACTCCTTTTCGCTCCTCCGTCTTTTCCTGTGTTTTGTGGATCTGAATTCCACCAAATTCCTTCAGTGGTTCTTCTTGTTACAACAATCCTCCCTCACTAATTCTGTAAATAAACCTCATATTCCTCAGTTTTATAATTAGTGAAAGTCACAGATGGCTCTTTTCCTTTAAGGTCGTTCTTCCCATCATACGTCTTAGCGTCTGGTTTCACATTCACAATCCCTCCAGCGATCTGTGTACAATTCAGGACATTCCTGTAACATCGTTAACCCTGTATCCCTGTGAGGAAATGCATCATGGTAGTTTCCCCTTACTGTTGTTGAGCTATTTTGGTAGCAGAGAGGCCCGAGGGGAAGACCTCAGAGTGGACGGGGATTATCTGTCTACAGCTGGGACGTGAGGAAGGGTCTCCCTCATGGGAAATGTGAACGGACCAGTCGGGGGGGGGGGGTGTGTACTGGGAAGACTCTGGTGATACGATCTTAATCACAATACTAGGATCATGATACGATATATTGCGATATATCACGATATTGGTAACAAGGCGATATTTTTATTTGTAATTCAGCATCCACCGTCATTCAGATTAATAGGGGTGTGTATTGGCAAGAATCTGGCAATATGATATAGATCACAATACGATATATCGTGATATATCACAATACTGGTAATGAGGCGATATGTTTTGTTTGTAATTTAGCATCCACCGTCATTCAGATTAATAGGGGTGTGTATAGCAAGGATCTGGGAATATGATATAAATCACAATACGATATATCGCAATATATCACAATAACAGTAACAAGGCAATATGTTTTGTTTGTAATTTAGCATACACTATCATTAAAATTAATAGGGGTGTGTATTAGCACGAATCTGGCAATACGATATAAATCACAATAGTATGATACTAGGATGTAATAAAATTTAGCACATCACATTAAATCAAAGTCAGTGTTTTTTTTTTTGTTTTTTGTTTTTGTTTTTTGCAGTGGCACTGAGAATTCAGCGGTGCCAATGTATGTAGGCAGAACCCTGGTAAGGACCAATGTGTCTGAAAACGAGTCAGATATTTATAATACAAGCATTTATTATGTGTCACTTATTTTATGTACAGAATATTACTTATAGAATAGGATAAGAGAAGTTTAGAAGGTTCTCTTTTTTTTTTTTTACTTTATTTTTATTGTTTATTTTCTGTACATTATAAAACAAGACAAACGGGACATTTGGGATACACTGACTACAATGAACCTTGTGACTAACAATTTTTTTTCGTAGTGTGACGTTGAAATAAAAATAGTCCATTTCTTATCATTAATCATGACTCTGTTCTTCTTCAGTCCTCAGTCTATGCGTCAGAATCTCCATCTCAAATATTCCAATGACAGGTTGTATCCAGTCGTTAGTTACGTCCGCCAAGGAGGTTATGTTTTTGCCAGGGTTTGTTTGTATGTTTGTCTGTTTGTCTGTCCATTAGTGTGCAACATAACTCAAAAAGTTATGGACAGATTTGGATGAAATTTTCAGGGTTTGTTGGAAATGGGATAAGGAAGAAATGATTAAATTTTGGTGGTGATCAGGGGGTGGGGGGGCCCACGGGGGGGGTGCAGACCACAAAATTTCATCAAAATCTGTCCATAACTTTTTGAGTTATGTTGCACACTAACGGACAGACAAACAGACAGACAAACAAACAAACAAACCCTGGCAAAAACATAACCTCCTTGGCGTGGGGGGGCCCCACGGGGGGGAGGCACTGATCAGCCTTGGCGGAGGTCTGCGCTCTCCGAGTGCTTCTAGTTGTAGATGGTTCTAATCTGCACCATTTTTTTGGTACTAGCCTTTTTACAGGCTGCTAATAGTATTTTAAACAAATATCTATCATTTTTCTTACATTATTACCAATAATACATCCAAAATACATCACCATACATGTTTAGGAATTGCATAACCCAATATCTGAACAATTGTTGAATATACATTATGTTTAAATGTTTCTCATAGATGTGTGTGTTACCTTGACCGGACCCAAATATAAACATTTTATTATTTTGACTTTTTTTTTTACACTAAAACAGAAAAGTGTTTGTATTTGTCAGTATTTCTAGGTTACTCTGTTCGTATTGTACTGGTTCTGATCCACTTTAGATCATACTGGTGTGAATGTGGAACCTGAACTGAACTGACTTTGACCTTCATATTCTCATATAAATCCTTAAACTGAGCCTTGGTTCCTGCTGTTCTTTATCTGCAGGTTGAGTTAATGTGTGCGCTGCTGTTCTGCCTTTAAGAATCAGTGTTAATCATTAACTCTTTACACACACACACACCTTCAGTTTAACACCTGCATGGATACAGGATCTGATCCGTGGAACTGGTCGCACCTTTAATGCTCCGTAACATGAGCAGCTTTAACATTAAGGCTGTTCGTTCATACTTTTAATCCTTTTATTTTAACTCAGTCTCATATTTAATAAATAACTGAGTCTTAACCTCGTTCTTTACAGCGTTATCTAATGTTTCTGTCTGAATGTGGAGGTGTTGGCTCCAAGCCGAGACTCTGAGGCTTCAGTAATGTGGCTCTGGTCCAGTGTGTGTGAACACGGTAGGACCCCCCACCCCCCAAGGCCTCAGTAACCCTGTACTGTTGTGGTTTCTTTGATCACAGACGACCTCATACTGATTATCACCAAACAGCTACAGGGCATAGAACAGAACAGAACAGAAGAACAGAACAGAACAGAACAGAACGAAAGCCGATAATAGAATAGAATAGAATAGAATAGAATAGAATAGAATAGAATAGCCTGTTGTCATTGTGTGTATAATGAAATTAGGAGTGCTACAGTTTTTTGTTTGTTTTGTTTATTTATTTATCCAGGGAAAAAAGACATCCACACCAAAAACATACATAAAAGTACTGCAGTTGGTGCAAACAATATTAATAAAAAATAAATTTTAGAAAATAAGAATAGAGTGAATATAAAATTACAAAAACGAAAAGTAACACAAGCAAATTGATTATAAAATTTTAAAGTAAGAAGTAAGAATAGAGCTAAAAGTAAAATACAAATTTAAAAAATAGACATAAAATATGAATAAACACAACATTAACAATATTAACAGTATGTATGTCTACGAACTCAGGTCTTTAAAAAAAATAGCGCATTTATATTTGGATAAATATTGAATAAATTACAAAAAAATAAAATTAGAAAATAGAAAATTTAAAATTTAATATAAAATTTGACCAAAGTAAAATAAAAATAGAGCTAAAGTACAATAAAAATAGTCATAAAACATGAATAGACACAATAATTATAACAGTATATTTATCTATGAAGTCAAGTCTATATAAAAATAGTGCATTTATATTTGGATAAATATTGAATAAATTACAAAAAAAACAATGAGATTAGAAAATAGGATATTAAATGTTACCAAAGAAAATTAAGAATAGAGCTAAAAATAGAATAAAAATAAAAAATAGACATAACATATGAATATTTACAATATTAACAGTATGCACATCTATGTCTATATAAAAATATTGCATTTATATTTGGATAAATATTAAATAAATTCCAAAAAAAAATAATAAGATTATAAAAAAGGATATTAAATGTTACCAAAGTAAAATAAGAACAGAGCTAAAAGTAGAATAAAAATAAAAAATAGACACAACATATGAATATTTACAGTATTAACAGTATGTATATCAATGAACACAAGGTCTATATAAAAATAGCAATATTTGGATAAATATTGCATAAGTATTACATTACAATATTGCATAAGTATTACATATTATTGCAGAACAAAAGATTATTGAATAGAGTTTTAGTTCCGAATGTTATGGTGATACGTCAGATCATAAAAACATCTTCATGCTTCATTGTTTCAGTCAAACCCATGATAGTTTGAGGTCGTATTGATATGAAAACTAACTCCTGACTGTAATTACTGATGTATATAAATATAAATATAAATCTGTGCAGGAACGCTGAGTGTTCCTCTGAGGGTGAATGTGATCCTTTCACTTGTGTTCTTTGGTCCTTTTAGACTTTACACCTTTGTTTCTTTGTTGCCGCTGTGAAATTTTAGCCCTTTTTCAAACACTTCAGCACTATACACACCACACACACACACCCACACCAACACACACACACCACACACACACAGAGGTATTATTATGGAGGGAGGGCGGGCTCTGACCTGTGGAGGGGGGGCAAGGCTCCATTCTGTGGATCTACCCACTGTGACGTGTTGGAGCAGCGACAGGAACAGAGGTAGTGAAAGGAAGTCAAAGGTTCTGCAGGACCCAGTAGGACCAGAGCGGAGCGGTGGACGGGGTTCTGTGGAGCAGAGGGTGTAAAGGTTTAAACATGGAGTCGTTTTACAGGAGCAAAGGTAAGAACGGAGCAGGAACGCAGGTGACAGGACGGAACAGAGGACGAGAACCCGGCCAGGGGGAGGAGGAGGAGGGTTTGGGTTCTGTGGGCTGGGCCAGAACCACAACACAACAGCATGATGGCCTGGGTCTGGGTCTGGGTCTGGGTCTGGGTCTGGGTCTGTGGACCGGGTTAACCTGGACCAAAGTGCACCAGATGAATGAGTCAGTGTGTGTTTGTTCATAAACTACAGCAGCGGTGTCAAAGTCAGGTGAGTTCAGGTTCTGCATTCAGACCAGTATGAGCTAAAGTGGATCAGAACCAGTACAATAAGAACACAATAAACTATAAATGATGACAAATACAAATGTTTCTCTGTGTTCTGAGTGAAAAAAGTTAAATTACATTAGGACAATGTTTACGTCTCAACTTTACTTTAGAAAATGTGAATAACATGAACAACCATGAACCTGAAATTGGAATTTTAGTGTAATTTTAATAATATTCTACCTCAGTTTACGATTTACAATTTATAATGTACATGTGGAAATGATAAACTGAGACAGAGTATTATTAAAATTGCACTTATTTTTCTTAAGAAATTGTTGTTGTTCATGTTATTCACTTTTTTTTTGATAGTTTGTACATTTTCCTTAATTTCCTTAATGCAATTAAATTTTGTCACTCTAAACATGAAACAGTTTGTATTTGTCATTATTTATAGGTTATTTAAAACCGAACTGTTCAGTTTGTTCACATTATTCACATTTTTTAGGACAGTTTGTATATTTTCCTTATTTTCCTTAATATAATTTAATTTTTTTCACTCTTAAGCATGACAAAAGTTTGTATTTGTCATTATTTATAGGTTATTTAAAACCAAACCGTTCAGTTTGTTCATGTTGTTCACATTTTAATAGATGTAAAACAAAAATCATAATATAATTTTCCATTTTCACTATTATTTTTGTCCTGGTTCGTCCTGGTGGGGCTGAATGTGGAACCTGAATGGAACAGTGAGTGTTTATATCCTGAGGGGATGCATTGGAACGTTCTGCTTTTCTATGTAGAACAACTGAAAACTACAGGGACTCCAGAAATAACTGCTCTTGAAGCTACTGAATTCAGTGGGCATTTGCAGACGTATGTGTGAGTGTTGGTCAGATCAGGTCTGAGCTCAAACATGTGGAATCTCAGCTTCTTCTGTTTGCTGTGATGATGTTTACATCCTGTTTGTCTGTCTGAAGGAACGTGGGGAGAACATGCCTGAAACCTGGTAATGACCATGTGCCGGGTTTATCGTCCTCATACCGTGAAACATCCAAAACATGTCATTATCTGACAGTTGGTCCATTTTTACCTCCTGTTTCCAAAAGTAATAACAGTGAATATGGAGCAACCTTCGACCATAAGAAAATAAAACATACAGAACTAGGGGTGTAACGATATCAAAATTTCCTATCACGGTTATGTGACCAAAATTATCACGGTTATCATTATTATCGTGGTATTGTTGAAATTTTGCTCAAAATGTTCAAAAAGTACTAATACACACAGTGAAAGTATTTAACCAAATTGTATTTAAAAAAACAACAACAACAAAAAACAAATAAAATAAATGGCACAATGTACCTTCTGTTGCAGAAACATTCAAATATTAACCCTTAGTGGTCTGAGCCTATTTTGTCCGTTTTTCAGTCCTTTTGATTTTGCCTTTATATACTATATAAACAAATGTTTACTATACCCATGTTTGGGTATGTTTTTTTTCCAGCATAACTTCATCTATCTCATCTGCCTATTATTTTTTTCACTTTAACCTACTATAAAAACATAAAAGGACAGAAAACACAAAAAATACAAAATCCGATTTGAAAAATGTATATAATTTCTTGCATAAATAACACACAGATGCTTAACGAACCTTTTCAAAGACTTTAAAAGTGAATATTGGTTCCAAATATTAGGTATATGAAATTAAAATGGTAATAAATTAAAACTACACTCAAATATTTGACATAAAATCAGATCTCTACATAAACGTTTTCTCTGGAAAAGTGCGGTAATCAAACACGGTTATCATGATAATTAGAATTTAAACGGTATTACTAACCGTCTGCAATTTTACTGTGGTTTATCATTATACCGGTAATCGTTACATCCCTTTACAGAACATACAGTCGTGGTAAAAATTCTTCACCCACCCTTTGTTTTCTTCAATTTCTTGTTCATTTTAATGCCTGGTCCAACTAAAGGTCCATTTGTTTGCATATGTATATTTTTAGTGTGGATGTAATGTGTATTCTAAAATACATGTTCCTTTCAAGGTTATAATAGTTTTGGATTTTTCATTATAGTTTAGTTTTATTTAGTGTTGACTTTTTTTTTCTCTAATTCAGTTATTTTAAATTAGTTTTTAGAGCAGGTTTGGTCGTTTTTATTAGTTTTCATTATTTTCTAAATGCTTAGTTTTAGTTTAGTTTCAGTTTTTTTATATCTTTTATCTTCTTCTCGAATTCAAATAAATCCCAGACAGGACTCTTCTCTTTTCTCCATGTTTCCAGGTAGAGTGGAGATGAAAAGCTGACTCTAAACAACAAGTGACGAGAAGTGACGGACCGTTAAATATTGTATGGTGCCGGTAGCTAAAATTGCTTGAGTGAAATAAATCACTGTCGTATCAGTCCGACATGGACAAAGATGAAAACGAAGGGAATTTTATCCTTAATTTTTATACGTTTTAGTTAGTTTTGTAAACACACAATACAGTTTCAGTTAGTTATTGATTTTAAAATCTTCTGTGTCTTTTAAAACTTCTGTGTAATTTTTGCATTTCACAAATTCATCCCACCAGCTGGACTGGATACTCTGATGGGCTGGTTTTTGCCCCCGGGCCGTATGTTTGACACCTGTGGCCTAAAGCGTCCCTGTGTGGTCTCATTTAAATGCAGTTAAATATTCCAGTTATCAAATCCTTACTCATTTGTTGACTGACATGATCCACACAGGAGTCTGTACTTGATTATATAACCATTGTTTTTGATGACTTTTGATGGTCTGATCATTTTTTTCACGACTGTATATCATAATACTGGCATGGTTTCACAGCGTCTGTCTGTCTGTGTATCTGTGGTTCTGACAAATTGAGACATTTTTAAGTGGCCAATTTGGTACCTGCAGTTGAAGAATAGTCAAGAATTTGACGATATGATACAAATCACAATACTAGGATCATGATGCAATATGTCACGATATATCATGATACTGTTAAAAAGGCAATTTTTTTGTTTGTCTCTTTTTTTAAATGATTATTTCTTTGAAGAATTGAATTCCACCAGAAATATGCACAAATACTAAACACATTTTTATTTGATCACAACAGGATCTAATGCTATATCGCAAAATGTTTCTGTGTTAAAACTGAAATTAAATTTTACAGACATTACAGTTTAAGATCCTGTTCAAGTGTTCATATTGTATTAGTTCAGAACTAACATCAGAAAACTATTTTTGTGCAATCCCAACAAAGGAACTAACATTATTTAATAAAAGAGTGTTAAATAATAATAAATAAAACATAAACAAAAAATAAAAATGAACCTCCACAATATCTGCATTTGAATAAATACTTAAAAATACTACAATTCTATACTTTTTAATATCAGTACACTATTGTGAAATAAAACATCACAATATTTTGCAGAACCGATATTTTCTTACACCCGCAGAGCTGATGGACAGCCTTACTGGGAACTGGATCCGAGGTCCGGTTAAGGGTGTTTTCACACTGGGTATCTGGATCCGTACCGTACCTGGATGCGCTCACACCTTTCCCACAGATGTTGCATTCACAAGCACGCTCTGCGACCGGTGCCTGAGTATGAGTGGGTGTTACAGGGCTGAAACAGTAGGTGGCAGTGTGGAAGGAATTCTGTCACTATCCAACAAACGCAGGAGTCAGAAGAAGACAAACCCTTATGTCATCAACCGAGCGACTGTTCTGTTCATTTGTCTGCAATGATGACAGGACTAAATATAACATGAAAAACACTAGGGCAGGGCTGACTGCAGTTAGAAAAGAAACACCTGAATTCAACGTGTCCACATACTTTTGGACAAATAATGTGTGTGTGTGTGTGTGTTATGTAATGATGCAAGGAGGCTAACACTGTGTTCATTTACGGTACCTCCACTGGACAGTCAGAGTTTAAAGCAGGGGTGTCAAACTCATTTTAGTTCAGTTCCACATTCAGCCCAGTTGGATCTCCAGTGGGCCGAACCAGTAAAATAATAACAGCGAAAAAAGTAAAATTATATTATGATCAGGTTTACATCAACATAGCTTCCTTAAAAATCTGAATAACATGAACAACTTGAATTGTCTTGAGAAAAACAAGTGCAATTTTAACAATATTCTGCCTCGGTTTATCAGTTTATCATGTACACATGTGTGTTACAATTGCACAAAACATTTAGTAACAGGCAGAATATTGGTAAAATTGCATTTACTTTTCTTAAGACATTTCTGTTTGTTCATATTTGTTCAGGTTATTCACGTTTTTTGTAAAAGTATAGTTTGGTAATGTAAACATTTTCATGTAATTTTACTTTTTTTACACCAAAAAGCACAAAGAGAATTTGGGGTTGTCATTATTTATAGGTTATTATGATAATATTTTACTGGTTCTGACCCACTTGAAATCTAATTGGACTGTATGTGTCTGTATGCGGAACCTGAATTAAAATGATTTTGACACCATTGATTGATATCTTCAGTGTAATTTTTGCATTTCACAAATTCATCCTGCGGGTCGGATTGGACCCTTTGGCGGGCTGAATTTGGCCCCCAGGCCACATGTTTGACACCTGTGGTTTAAAGGGTTAACTCTATACTAAACTGACGCTGATAGGGTCGTGTGTCCTTTACAGATTTACCGTCTTTTCATCAGTAGATCCTTCGTTTTCCAGTTTATGTCCCTGTTTCAGCAGCCGGTGCAGTTTATTACCCCCCTGAACTCTGCTGAGTCCACGGGGGGGGGGGGGGTCAGAGGGAGTGTGGGGGGGTGTGGGTGTATGTGTGCTGTCCCGTTGTGTGGGATTACTGAGGGAATGGTTCCCGCTGAGCTCCCATCAGGCCTTGCTGTGATCCTCAGACCTCCCACAGTGTCTGATGAACGGCTCTACTGTTGGTTCTGAGTGTTTGGACGTGAGCGGAGTTTCCAACGCAGCCTTGGTCTGGACCAAGGTTATTATCGTTAACGAAAACTAACAAAATGATTAAAACTAGATCTGTAAAAGCATTTTCGTTAACTGACATAAATAAAAACTAGAAGTAAAAGAATAAAACCATAACTAACTGAAACTGTATTGTGTGCTTACAAAACTAACTAAAACGGATAAAAAATTATGGATAAAATTCCCTTCGTTTAGTTTTTGTCAATGTTGGACTGATACGACAGCGATTTCTTTCTCTCAAACAATTTTATCTGCTGTCACCATGCGACACTTCACGGTCCGTCACTTCTCGTCATTTGTGGTTTCCAGTCGTCTTCTGGTCCCCACTCTACCTGGAAACATGGAGACTAAAGTTGGGAGAAAGCAGCAGAGTCCTGTCTGGGATTTATTTGAATACGACGGAGAAGAAGAGAAAAGATATAAAGAAACTGAAACTAAACTTAAACTAGCATGTAGAAAATAATGAAAACTAATAACAACTAGCAAACCTGCTCTAAAAACAAATTAAAACTAACTGAATTAGAGAAAAAAAAGTCCAAATTAAATAAAACTAAACTAAAATTAAAAATCCCAAACTATTAGAACCTTGGTCTGGACGTCGGTCTGGACGCAGGGTCAGCCTGGGTCTGTCTGACGGTCAGAGCATCAGTGTCCGTATTCATCTCCATCAGATCAGTTTGTGGTCTGAGAACAGGCCCCAGTTATGATCACATGTCAGTTAGTGTCAGAGCCCGTTAAGGACCGTTGGACTGTGGGAAAAAAACAGTGGAAATGACCAGAAAACCAGTATAAGACAGTACATGACAGAGGACTTCTGTGTAAGTGAGTCCATTCTGTTTGACTGTTTAGGAAAGATTATTACCTTCGGCCAAGAGCGTATGTTTTTGTCGGCGTTGGTATTGTTATTTGTCTCTGTCTGTCTGTCTGTCTGTGTGTCTGTTTTCTGTCTGTCTGTCTGTTTGTCTGTCTGTGTGTCTGTTTGTCTGTCTGTCTGTCTGTTTGTCTGTGCTGTCTGTGTCCTGTTGTCTGTGTGTCTGTCTGTCTGTCTGTGTGTCTGTTTGTCTGGTCTGTCTGTCTGTCTGTCTGTCTGTGTGTCTGTGTCGGTCTGTCTGTCTGTCTGTGTGTCCTGTCTGTCTGTTTGTCTGTCTGTGTCTGTCTGTCTGTTTGTCTGTCTGTCTGTGTCTGTCGGTCTGTCTGTCTGTCTGTGTGTCTGTCTGTCTGTTTGTCTGTCTGTGTCTGTCTGTCTGTTTGTCTGTGTGTCTGTTTGTCTGTCTGTCTGTCTGTTTGTCTGTCTTCTGTGTCTGTCTGTTTGTACGTCTGTCTGTCTGTGTGTCTGTCTGTCTGTCTGTCTGTGTGTCGTCTTCTGTCTGTCTGTCTGTCTGTCTGTCTGTGTGCAAAATAACTCAAAAAGTTATGAACGGATTTGGATGAAATTTTCAGGAAATGTTGATACTGGCACAAGGAAACAAATGATTAAATTTTTGTGGTGATCGGGGTGGGGAGGTGGGGGGGGCTCTCCGAGTTCTTTTCTAGTTACTGGTATAAACCTCACTAACCTAATGCCATAAATCTCATATTAAAGACATGTTCTAAATACAAATGGAGGTCCCATAAATACAACCACTGTGCTTTATAGAAGCTGTTTAGAACCTGGAACTGTAGTTTGTGCTGCTGTTCATCCTTCACGTATATCAGATTGGATCTAAATACAAACACAAATACATATGTGTGGACATTAGAACTAGAGTAAACTGACCCAGGACGTTCACACAGAACTGGACATGGATGTGATTTACACCTGGAGGCAGATTTTGACTCTGTTTTTGACTCGTACTTGTCATAAATCTGAAGAGATGGGTCAAAACCCACCCAACCAGGTCACGGTTTTCCTCTGAGGGGCTTCTGGGATATTTAAAACTGAATGATAAACCCATGGATCAGCTGGATCTGGGTCAATGGGGGGGTGGGGGGGGCTCTGTATATTTTCTGATTTCATTTATATTGATCATATGTCTGAAATCAAGAGGCACAAAGGTAGATTATTATTCATAAGTAAGAGTCAAGCTCTAAAAAACATCACATAGATATACAGTATTTTAATAGAATAGAATAGAATAGAATAGAATAATATAGAATAGAATAAAATAAAATAATATAGAATAGAATGATATAGAACAGAATTGAGTAGAATCATATAGAATAGAATAGAATAGAATAGAATAGAATAGAATAGAATAGAATGTGTACATTGTGTGTACAGTGACATTAGTCGTGCGACTCCAGTCGGTGCAAACAATTTTAACTAGTGGTACCCGGCTCAACAAGCCCCGCCCCTCGCACATATTTGGCCCATTATAGGTAAATGTGAAGATTTTTTTAAAAATTCATTAAAAATTTGAACTTTGACCTACTGTTCCCAAAATGTAATTAGATCCATTCTGGGTCACTGGCAATATATGAAGTTAATTTAGTATGAGTTCAACCAATAGTTTTGCTGCTGAAGTGTTAACAAACAAACCGAACCAAAAATAATTCCTCTTGCCTCTCCTTTGGGGGGTGGGGTAATTAAAAAAAACAATATGTTAGAAAATAAGAATATTAATCTAAAATTATGGAATATTATATATACATGAGATTACATAAACTAAGAATAAGAAAATGGAATATAAAATTTGACCAAAGTAAATAAAAATAGACATAAAATATGAATAGACACAATATTAACAGTATGTATATCTATGAATGCAAGTCTATATAAAAAGAGTGCATTTATGTTTGGATAAATATTGATTAAATATTGTTATTGCAAGAACTTTGAGCCAGGACATAATTTTCTGTCGATATGATTGAAGTGTGGATTTTCAGCTTTAATTCAAGGGGTTTAATAATAATAATAATAATAATAATAATAATAATAATAATAATAATAATAATAATAATAATATTGCATCAACCATTTATGAATGAATGAATATTTTTATTTCTATTATTTCTTTATTTTATTTTTATTTTATTTTTTTATTTTATTTATTTGTTTGTTTGTTTGTTTGTTTGTTTGTTATATTTGAATTTTATGTACAAAACACATACATATAAAGAACATACAGTTGACATATTTAGTAACAGAAAAAGGCAGAGGCTGAGTCCAGAGGTGTTTGTCTTTCTGCTTCTTCTGCTCCATCCTTTGAATGACCTGAAATTACAGCAAATAAAACATTAACACAAATTAATCCACATTCAGTTTCTTAAATCACTTAGACAATATTTGACCTTTAAAGCCCTGGAGAATTTGACAAATTAAAACTATTTTGAAACTCAACAACGAGCTAAACAATTTTATTTCATCATTCAGCTGATTCCATAATTTGACCCCAATAATAGAAAAACAGTCATATTTAACATTTATTCTGATTTTACGTGTTTCAAACATAAACAACCCTTTTAAATTATAATTCCCTTCTCTTAAATAAAAAAAAAATAATAATAATAATACAAACAGGAAGACTTCTGTTCTTAACAGTAAAACTAGTTATAATTTAGGTAGGAATTCTAATGGTTTTTCCTCTGATTTCCTTTTAGACGTGTAAATTTAACAACCAGACCAATAAACAGGTTGTTTTCGTAACATAATTATTAATTTCCTGCCAACTCTTGCCCGTAAATATTGTCCGTAAACAGCTGCTGAAGTCGCATCTATTCTGGGAGGGACATTCCACAGGTCACTGATGTCAGAAGGTGATGATTTAACACGATGTCGGTGACACATGAGAGATCAGAGCCAGGCCGATACTTTATACGAAACCAGGAAAGAGGCGGAGCTAACGTCGGCCACAGTGCGACGTGGGTGGTACGAGTCATAGGTCGGAGGTCGGAGGTCAGAGGGCGTCGACCTCCATAGAAAGAGCAGCTGCAAAACCTCAGTCATGGAACGAATAGAGTTAATAACGTCTGTTCATGTAAAGACACTTTCACTGGATTTATTAGTACGTTTTAGTTCAAAGTCATTTATGTTTAGGTTCCACATTCAGACCAGTATGATCTAAAATGGATCAGAACCAGTAAAATAATAGCAGAATAACCTGTAAATAATGACAAATACCAACTTTTATCATGTTTAAGAGTGAAAAAAGTTAAATTACATTAAGGAAATGTGCAAACTATCCTAAAAAAATGTGAATAACGTGAACAACCATGAACCTGAAATTGGAACTGAAGTGTAATTTTAATAATATTCTGCCTCAGTTTATCATTTGCACATGTACATTATAACTTACAACAACATTAATCAGACCAATATGATCTAAAGTGGATCACAACCAGTAAAATAACAACATAATAATCTATAAATAATGACAAATACAAATTGTTATCATGTTTAACGGTGAAAATTTTTTAATTACATTAATGAAATGTAAGAAAATGTGCAAACTATCTTAAAAAAAAATAGTGAATAACATGAACAACTTGCAGTTTCTTAAGATAAATAAGTGCAATTTAAATAATATTCTGCTTCAGTTTATTATTTACACAAGTTTAGGTTCCACATACAAACTAATATGAGCTAGAGTGGATCAGAACCAGTAAAATAATAACAGAACAACCTATAATTAATGACAACTACTAACTGTTATCATGTTTAAGAGTGAAAAATATTAAAATTACATTAAAGAATAAAGGAAAATATACAAACTATCCTACAAAAAGAGTGAATAACATAAATAATATGAAATTTCTTAGGACAAATCAGTGCAATTTTGATAATATTCTGCTTCAGTTTATTATTTACACAAGTTCAGGTTCTACATTCAGACCAATATGATCTAAAGTGGATCAGAACTAGTAAAATAATAAAATAATAACCTATAAATAATGACAACTACGAACTGTTATCATGTTTAAGAGTGAAACAAATTAAATTACATTAAGGAAATTTAAGAAAATGTACAAACTATCTTAAAAAAATGTGAAAAACATAAATAACCTGAAATTTCATAAGACAAATCAGTGTAGTTTTAATAATATTCTGCCTTAGTTTCTTATTTACACAAGTCTAGGTTCCACATATAGACCAATATGATCTAAAATGGATCAGAACCAGTAAAACAATAACAGAATAACCAGTACATAATGACAAATACAAACTGTTATCATGTTTAAGAGAAACAAAAATTTAACTTACATTAAGAAAATTTAAGAAAATGTGCAAACTATCTTTAAAAAGAAAAAAAAAAAGAAAAAAAAAAGTGAATAACATGAACAACCCGAAACAAATAGGTACAATTTTAACAATATTCTGTCTCAGTTTATTATTTACACATTTACAGATCACTGTGGATCTACAAATACACAAACATTTAATAATAGGCAGAATATTGATAAAGAATACACTGATTTATATTAAGACATTTCATTTTTGTTCATATTTTTTCAGGTTATTCACATTTTTTTTATTAAAGGATAGTTTGTAAATGTAAACATTGTCATATAATTTAACATTTTTACACTAAAACAAAAACAAATATTTGCATTTGTCTGTATTTATAGGTTATTCTGTAATTATTTAACCAGTTTGATCCACTTTAGATCATATTGTTTGAATGTGGAACCTGAACTAAAATATCTACAGTGCAATTTTTGCTTTTTCCACATTCAGCCCACTGGACCGGACCGGACTGGATCGGACCGGACCCTTTGGTGGCCAGTTTTGGTCCATGGGCCATATGTTTAACACCCCTGTTTATGTTGATGGTCTAGAAGTGAGCACAGACCATTTAATGGGATTGTTTAATAGTTTACATCATAGAAACTGAACCTGACACTGAGATCACGCGACTGTGGTTTGAAACCCAAACCTGCTGTTCCGTCTTTTGTCCAGTAGATGGTGGTATTTATCCTTTAGTCCAGTAGGTGGTGGCATTTACCCAGTTAGTCCTGAAGATAAGGCTCATTCTCGGTGAATTCTCCTCCATAACCCTCTGTGTGTCAGGGATTAGAAGATGATTCATGTCCAAATAAAAGGCAGATCCTTAAATGTGTGTGTGTGTAGATTGAACTCAGCTGACTTTTACAGTTTAACGATAAACATTTACTGGTTTATTGAACTCATGTGTTTGTCCTTCGTGCTCTGCAGTTGCATCATAAATGGACTCATGTTTCTTTTCTGATCAGAGTTTTTTAGATTCTGATTCTTTTAGACCAGTGGTGTCAAACATACAGAATATTATTAAAATGACACCTTTTTTTTCTTTTGAAATTTCAGGTTGTTCAGATTATTCCCATTTTTTGTATAAGGATAGTTAAAATTAAGTAAAATTACATGAAAATATTGACATTAATAAACTGTACTTTGACAAAAATGGGACTAAACCTGAACAAATATGAACATGAATATATACATATAGTGTAAAATGATCTAAAGTGGGTCAGACTAGTAAAATACCAAATATAATAGCCTATAAATAATGAAAATCCAAACTTTTGTCTTTGTTTTAGTATTAATAAATAAATAAATGAATGAATGAATGAATGAATGAATGAATGAATGAATGAGTGAATAAATAAAAGTTACCTTAAAAATGTTTACATTTGCAAAATGTGCTTTTACAAAAAATGTGAATAACCTGAACAAATACGAGCACTATGAAATGTCCTAAGAAAAATAAGTGTTTTTGTTTTTTTTTTTACCAACATTCTACTGTTGTTAAAGGTTTGTGAATTTGTACATGTGTAAATGATAAACTGAAACAGAATACTGTTAAAATTTCACTTATTTTTCTTAAAAAATATCAGGTTGTTCTTATTTGTTCAGTTTATTCCCATTTTTTTTAAGGATATTTTGTAAATGTAAACATTTTCATACAGTAATTGGACTTTTTTCACTAAAAGAGAAACATTTGTTGTTATCATTAGTAGTAGTAGTAGTGAGTTATTATACCATTATTTTACAGTTCAGATCATTTTGGGCTGAATGTTGAACTTGAACTAAAATGACTTCCACATGTTTTTACACACACACACACACACACACACACACCACATATGTATATATATATATATATATATATATATATATGTTTGTAATGTTACAGATGTATTTGTTCCTGTTTTAATTCCTCCAGTGTATTTTTCCTGCTCTGAATGTGCTACTTTACATATATTTTTATTGCAATGTTGGTCTTATTGTACTAATACTTCCTCTGTCTGTGTGTTTCAGGTGAGTTCTTCATTTTCCTTCTGGTCGTTGGATCCTAAACATCTGAACCAATAAGTATTAATGTCATTTATCTGATTTAAACCAGACACACAGGAGGGTGTGAAGGTACGACAGCACATTAGGGCCACGGAAGAAAATAAAAAATACTGTCACTGTGAGAATAAAGGAGAAAATATCAAGATAAAACCTTTAATTTTATGAGTATAAAGTCAAATACAAAAAGAGTCTGAATTTTCCTACAATAAAGTCAAAATATTTTGAGAATAAAGTCATAGATTAAAAAAAATCCTAAATTTAACGAAAATAATTTCGTAGTTTTATGAGATTAAAGTTGTAATATTTTAAAACTAAATTTGCAATAGAAATAGTGCGATAAAAAGCCCTCATTTATAAGTCCTAAACTTTAATCCTGGTCGATGACAGAGTTTCCAGTTACAGCAAACACAACAAGTGAAGCAACAACTTTCACTTCTGTTGGAGCGGACGACTAATGCTAATGTGTTGATGGTGGGCGGGGCTAATAGGCTCAGTATTTGGTGGGCGGGGCTAATAGGCTTAGTATTTGGCCTTTGTCCGTAAACCTCAAATGAAAGAACCTCACAGAATGTTCCCAGTTCTGCATTACGAGACGAGTGGGTACGGCTGTATTCTGTAAATTATGATGTTTTTCTGCCTGTTTTTAAATTAGACATTATTCTCGTAATGTTATGGCTTTAATCTCATAAAAATACATTATTTTTGTTAAATAAGGAGTTTTTTTTAAATCTACAACTTTATTCTCTTAATATTACGACTTTATTCTCATAAAATTAGTTGATTTATCTTGATATTTTACAACATTATTCTTGTAAATTATGATATTTTTCCCACCTGTTTTAAATTTTGACATTATTCTCGTAATATTATGGCTTTATACTTGAAATACAATAACATTATTCACATGAAAGTTCGACTTTATTCTCGCAAAATTCTGACTCTTTTTGTATTCGAGTTTATTCTGATAAAATTACGGGTTTTATCTGGATATTTTAAGCCTTTATTCTGGTAGTAGCAGTGTGTTTATTTCCTTACGTGGCCCTAATACTCTGTCGTATGTAGGAGGCGGGTGTTTGTCATAACTCTGTTTATTGATTGACAGATTGAACCCACCTTATCGTTTACATGTGTGTTAATGACATGCTTTGGTCTGATTTACACCATGGGGCTGGTTTTACTCCGGCTGGAGTTGCAGTTGTCATAAATCTGAAGGGTTGGGTCAGTATCTGCAGGACCAGGTCATGGGGGGTATTTGACACCCACCTGGGTCTGGGTCTGGGGGGGGGTCAACCTGTGGCTCTGGGACTAGATGAGGCCCGTCTGGTGGATCCATGTGGTTTTGTCTGAGTACATGTGTGCAAATCAGATGGTTTGAATTCACTGTAATGATGAAGATGAAACAGAAGTGAACGTGACCCGAACAAATCAGATTCAGCTTAAACTTAGACTTGAAGAAAATTTTTAACCCTTTTTAGTCGATCGTGTCAGCGGTGCGACATTTCTGCATACGCCATCATTGAAAAGTTTGGGTTCTTTCTATTGGTCTATAACACATTAGGGTTGAGGTCTGCATAGGCTGAGGGGGAGGGGTGCAAGTGGGCGGAGCTTAGAGCAGCAGAGTGCAGTCGGTGAGAGAGAGATGGAAGATTTTTATTACTTATAGCAGCGTTTTAGTGAAGTTTTAGCAGTGTTTTTGCTTGGATTTTTGTAAATGATTGTATATAACAGTGATAGTGCTGTTTTGGAGTGTTCTACTAGTGTGTTTTAGTGTGATTTTGTTAAGTTTTGCTGTTTTTTCACTGTTTTTATCTGTATTTTTGCACTTTGTATAGTTCATTGATGGTTGTATTTGATCTGTAAATATTCTACAAATGTCTGTATATTTGTATATATATATGTGTAAATCTCTATGCAGATCTATTCAGGGTATACACAGATGCAGTGTGTGTATTTGAATCAGATGATGGATGTTTTTGTCAGTGAAATGAGGGGCTCTGAAATGAGTTGGAGACCCCTGATCTAGACGGTCTGTTATAATGGGAGTCCTTAAAGGGTTAATGAGACCAGAGTCCACAAACACTGACATGTTCAGTCTGTTCAGTACCGACAGGTTGAACCGTTCACCCATGAAATGATGCATCATTTATCATCTGTTTCCAACATTTAACGGGTTCAAATATTTCTGAGGCTCCAGACTCATGTTCTTGTCTTTTTCTGAGCTGACGGTAAAGGCTGACGACCTCTGACCTTTGGAACTGGGTTAGTTTTGTGCTTTACTTTAGTCACAGTTTTGTTTTTTTTTATATTTTCTGCAGTAAATCAGACGAGTTGATAAGAGGACAGGTATGGAAGCAAATATGTCTCATCAGATTTTGAATTTTTTGCATCTGGAAGACAAAAATTCAGATACATACTTTCAGTGCAAAAAATCAGATACTTAATTTCAGCGCAAAATAAAAAAATAAAAAATTCAGATACTTAATTTCAGTGCAAAAAAAAAAAAAAAATCAGATGCTTAATTTCAGTGCAAAAAAATTTTTTTAAACAGTTCAGATACTTAATTTCAGTGCAAAAAAATTTTTTAAAATTCAGATACTTACTTTCAGTGCAAAAAAACAAAATTCGGATACTTAATTTCAGTGCAAAATTAAAAAAAAAAAAATCAGATACTTACTTTCAGTGCAAAAAAAATTCAGATCCTTAATTTCAGTGCAAAAATTAAAAAAAAAAAAAAAAAATTCAGATGCTTAATTTCAGTGCCAAAAAATCCAAATACTTAATTTCAATGCAAAAAAAAAAAAAAAAAAATCCAGATACTTAATTTCAGTGCAAAAAAAATCCAGATACTTAATTTCAGTGCAAAAAGAAGTCCAGATACTTAATATCAGTGCAAAAAAAAGTCCGTGGTAGAAATTCAGTGGCTTTTATAATTCAAAATCTGATGAGACAGTTTTGCTTCCATAGACGAGCGTATGTTGACATGAGGGCGTGTGATTATAGGAAGGGCGGGGCCAAACAATGCTTGTACAGTTTCTCTGAACTTTACGCACAAAGTAAAAATGTCAAGAATGTTTGTGTGTGTGTGTGTGTGTGTGTGTGTGTGTGTGTGTGTGTGGGGTTAGTGTCAGTGCACTTGTACTGACTTTTATGGGCCCTAACAGTGCACAGATCTGCACCGTGCCTGTTTCTGACGAACACCGGCTCACATTTCTAAACCTGAAGGCGAGTAATGGAACACACCTGCCATCAGTTTTACAAAGACAATTAGATCATTGGAGCGACTGTACAACGATATGACATGAACCTGATCCTCTATTATATCAAAGTCCCCTGAGGTCCATGGAGTTTATACAACATTTAAAGGACACATACAGATTTACCACAGGAATGCATACGTTTATGACGTTTATGTAGGATAGATAGAGAGACGAATGAAAGGACGGACGGACAAAAAAAAATGGCAGATCGATCAAAAAAGTTAAGATAAAGGGGGAAAATTACAAATATAAGCATCAAAATGAGTAAAAACAAAAAATAAGATGCAAGATTAGTGAATAAAATTAGACAAAATGAATAAAAAACAATTTAAAAATAGGCAAGAAAATGGACATAAGTTGCACAATGAACAAAAAATAGATAAGTAATGGTAGATGAATAAAAAGAGTTGACAAAATAAGGGGGAAAAATGGACAAATATAAGCATCAAAATGAGTAAAAACAAAAAATAAGATGCAAGATTAGTGAATAAAATGAAACATAATGAATAAAAAACAAGAAAAATAGGCAAGAAAAGTTGACATAAGCAAGCACAATGAACAAAAAATAGATAAATAATGGTTAGATGGATTAAAAAAGTTAACAAAATAAAGGGGAAAAATTGAAAAAAAAAAGGACAAACGTAAGCATCAAAATGAGTAAAATAAGCTGCAACATTAGTGAATAAGATGGCACAAAATTAATTAAAAAAAAACGATTAAAAAAAAGGCAGAAATGGACATAAGTAGCACAATGGACCAAAAATAGATAAATAATGGCAAATGGATTAAAAAAGTGAACAAATAAGGGGGAAAATGGATAAAAATTGACAACATAAGCATCAAAATGAGTAAAAACAAAAAATAAGATGCAAGATTAGTGAATAAAATGTGATAAAATTAATAGTGGCACAATGAAAATAAATAAATAATAATACATGGTAGGTTAAAAAAGTAAGCATCAAAATGAGTAAAGATAAAAAAAAAGGTACAAAATTCAGTGAAAAAATGAACAAAATGAATAAAAACTGAACAAAATAGCTGAGAAAATTGCCAAAAATAAACATAAATAAGCAACACAATGAGCAAAAAGAATAGAAAACCTGGATGATTAACTTTAATTTGGCAAAATTAACTGTAATGTTCAGTATGAGAAGGTGCAAAATGATATTTAAGTGCAAATAGGTTTATATTTATGTGAAGGTGAAACTCTCCTTAAGTTTCTCTGGTTGTGGTTTGGTCTAATTCCTGGGCTGCAGAGGCTTGTTTTCAGAGGTTCGGTCTAATTCCTGGGCTGCAGAGGAATGTTTTCAGAGGTTCGGTCTAATTCCTGGACTGCAGAGGCTTGTTTTCAGAGGTTCGGTCTAATTCCTGGACTGCAGAGGAATGTTTTTAGAGGTTCGGTCTAATTCCTGGGCTGCAGAGGCATGTTTTCAGAGAAGTGGAGGGTGAAACCTGAGAATCTGTAGAAACTGAATTCTGAGAACTGAGAACATGTTCCTCTTACAATCCCCTTGGACCCCCTCAGATCCCCTCAGACCCCTTCGGACTCCCTCAGACCCCCTTGGACCCCCTAGGACCTCCTACGACCCCCTCGGACCCTCCTATAGTAGCTCCACGTGTCCAGATGAACCCACGGTTCCTTTCAGGAGCTGCTCCACGCTGGTTTTTCTTAGGTTGAGGGAAGGGAAGCTGCCCATTGTTTGTTCTGTTATTCTGTCTTTGAGGCAGGACTCTGTATCATAGTGGAAAACAGGATATGGACACGAGTTTACAGCACTGATAAGAACAAGTAAAGAGGGAAGTAAATGCCATCCTGCAGCAGCTGGAGGTGGGGTTCGGACCCGGCCAGGGGAAAGCCCACAGGGGGGTTTTAAACTGTTTATTTATTTATTTATTAACCTTTATTTAACCTGGTTGGTCCCATTGAGATGGAGGACGGCCCAGCGATACGGTCCATCATTAATTAGAGTTTTACAATAATAAAAGCATTTGCAAACACAGAAAATATGTATAAAAGCAGTGGAAACATTTCCCAAACCAAGGTTATCATAGTTTGGATTTTTCATTATAGTTTAGTTTTATTTAGTTTTGACTTTTTTTTCTCTAATTCAGTTAGCTTTAATTCGTTTTAGAGGAGGTTTGCTAGTTTTTATTAGTTTTCATTCTAAATGCTTAGTTTTAGTTTAGTTCTGGTATTAATTTTAGTTTTTTCGTATTTTTTCTCTTCTCTGTCGTATTCAAATAAATCCCAGACAGGACTCTGCTGTTTTCTCCCAACTTTATTCTCCATGTTTCCAAGTAGAGTGAGGACGAAAAGACGACTGTAAACCACAAGTGATGGACCGTGAAGTACCGTATGGTGCTGCTAGCTAAAATTGCTAGAGCGAAATAAATCGATTTCGTATCAATCCGATGTTGACAAGACAAAAACAAAGGGAATTTTATCCATAGTTTTTTATACGTTTTAGTTAGTTTTGTAAACACCAATATAGTTTCAGTTAGTTATTGTTTTTTTATCTTAATTGTAGTTTTTATTTATTTCAATTAACGAAAATGTTTTTTCAATTTCTAGTTTTCGTCATTTCGTTAGTTTTTGTTAACGATAATAACCTTGTTCCAGACAAACAGCTTTGATTCCACAGTTTTAACACTGTCTTTAAAACCATAATGATCCAATGCTACTTTAAATAGTTTTTAGCTTTTCTCACCATTATCACCATTTATTGTTTGTTTGTTTGTTTGTTTGTTTATTTTGAATTTTGAATAAAAGGGGGCACTATTTAGCATTTAGCATGAGCCACATTAGCTGAAGGCCTTAAAATTTTTCAGCCTATGCTTTTATTTTTTTCTGGTGGACTTAATTTTAAAACAAGAGATCATTCGGGTAAATTGAATTTAATTGAAAAGGTGGATGATGTTTTTTTTTTTCTTTCTTTTCTTTGTTTTTTTTTTTTGGGGGGGGGGGGTGAGCCTTATTTAATGACATGAAGGGTTTTTTTTTTAGGCTTATAAAGTTTTATATTTCAAACACTTTTTTGATAATGTCTAATTTTTGATGTTGCTCAATTTTATTTTGAGACACTTTTTTGTGGAAGTGTATTTTATTTGAGGAGATTATTTTATATAAAAAAACATACAAGTTTATTTTATTTATTTGTACAAATTTATTTTTTAATAAAATTTTTTTTTAGGAGATACTTTTTTTCATGCAAGTGTATTTTTTTTATTTAAGGGGTACATTTATTTTTTCAGATACTTCTTTTTAAATAAATCACAATCTCCTTTTTTTGTCTTATAGTGGATAATTTTTTAGGCTGTTGCATCTGTGGGCCACCGTACTTGTCTGATAAAGGGTTAAAAGATGACTCCAGCTCTATTTGACATCCAGTTTTTGTTTGTTTCATACACACATATGACCAGACCTGATGTTCTGTGGCTCTGGGTGTGGTTTCATTTCTCAGTGTAAATTACATCTTGGATTCTTTCCAGAACCACAGATAATGTACTGAAAAATACCATCTACAGGCATAATTGGAATGAGGTACTTTTCCAAAATACTAACCTGTGACATGTTGATGCCCAGTGGGTGAAACTCTGCACTAAAGTCATAAATCACCTGCTGTTTCTCAGACATCAGAAACATCTTCCAGTTAAATGGACATTCTTTTCTCATGTAAGGATCTGATTTATCTTTTTCTCACTCATATTTGTGCATGAAAGGACACGTTAGGTACGTTTCAGTGTTCTGATTCTGCCGTCATTACACAACCAGAGTGTCCCTGAAGGTCGTAAATACTGGAAAATGTGTCTGAAAAAAAACCCATAAATGACTGATGGGTTTTGACTGGTATTTCTGCAGGATTAGTTTTATGTTCTGTTAGTTTGTCTGTGCAGAGGCTGAAGTCTTTAACATTCAAATTAAAATATATGTGTGTGAGAGCTTTGGGCGGTGCCCCCACACTCCCCACCCCAGTGCTGGAATGACAGGATTTAAGGAAGTAAAGCAGATTCCTTCATGTCACATTCAGAACCACAGACTGACTTTGTCTCTAAAAGGTGATGATACAGGGTGGGGAAGCAAAATTTACAATATTTTGAGGCAGGGATTGAAAGACAGTGTATGACCAATTAGTTTATTGAAAGTCATGAGAATTTATTTGCCACGAGAAAATTTACATAATAGAAAATGTTTTGTTCTATGTGTCCTTCTTTTCTCAATAACTGCCTTCACATGCTTCCTGAAACTTGCGCAAGTGTTCCTCAAATATTCGGGGTGACAACTTTCTCCATTCTTCTTTAATAGTATCTTCCAGACTTTCTCGTAATAGTTTTGCTCATAGTCATTCTCTTCTTTCCATTATAAACAGTCTTTATGGACACTCCAACTATTTTTGAAATCTCCTTTGGTGTGACGACGTGCATCAGCAAATCACACACTCTTTGACGTTTGCTTTCCTGATTACTCTATGGGCAAAAGTTTCTGAAAAGGTATGGATAATAGTGTTAGGTATGATTATGACATCAATATATGTTTGGTTTCAAAACAATGACGTAGTGCCTGCTGAGAAAAAAACAACTAAATTTTCATTGTAAATTTTTGCTTCCCCACCCTGTACACTACGAAATGTACTGTTATTTTACAACAGGCTTCAATCCTCAGACCAGTTCAGGCTCAGAAAATAAATACTATCAGAATAATCTATAACAATGTCAAATCCAACTTTTATCTGTGTTTAGCAGATTGATCTTATGCAATCGTGTGTATGTGACAACCAGTTTATTGCATTGGCATGATACGTACACATTTTCATCCTTTCAGTTGTTATTTAAGCCATTTGATGGAGTGTCAACGCGCTAGCTGCTAATCGCTAACACCAAAACCTAAAGCTAACGCTAACGCTAATTGTGCTAGCCGCTAATGACCACTAATTGGTAATCACGCTATTGCTAACTGCTAACCCTAACCCCTAACCGCTAATCAAAATAATGGTGTGTTATTATACGCAGCATAATTATACACGCATAGCCCTACCCTAATCCTAACCCGATTCCTAAACCTAACCGGAACCACTGATCGTGCTAGCTGCTAATGGCACATATTCGGTAATCGCAACTAATTGCTTACCGCTAACCCTAAACCTATCCTTACCCTAACTGCTAATCGAAATAATGGTGTGTTATTGTACGCGGCGTAAATATACACGCCTATCCCAACCCTAATCCAAACCTAAACTTACCCCAAACTAACCCTACCCACTAATCGTGCTAGCCGCTAAATGGCCCTAATCGGTAATTGCGCTAATTGCTAACCGCTAACCCTAAAACTAACCCCTAACCACTATCGCACTATGGCGTGTTATTTCACACGGGTTATATAAACGCCTAACCCTAACCCTAAACCTAACCTCTAAACGCTAAGTGCGCTAACCGCTAATGAAACTAATCGGTAATTGTGCTAATTGCTAACCGCTAACCCTAAACCTAACCCTTAACTGCTTATCACGCTAATGGTGTATTATTTTATGCAGCATTTACTATACACACCTAACCCTAAACCTAACCCTAACCTAAGCCTAACCCTAACCGCTAATCGTGTAATGGACGTGTTATTTTTTAAATATACACGCTGAAACTTATAATGCGTACAGATAACACGCCACTTAAAAAGGTGCGTGTTATCTGTACGCAATTCATGATATCACATTGGTTTTAGAGTGACAAAAAAGTTAAATTACACAATGAAAACGCTTACATCGACAAACTACCCTTTAAAAATGTGAATGTGCTAACCATGAACAACCTGAAATGTCTAAGAAATAATAAAAATAACAATAATAGTAATAATATTAAAAATAATAATAATTTACTATTATACCTCAACTTCATTTATATATGTGCATTACACAAAACACTTGTAAAGGGCAGAATATTGTTAAGGCTTTTCTATTAGTCACATCTCAGCTTATTATTAACACAACACACCGATCACAGTGGATTCTACAAATACACAAAATATTTAATAACAGGCAGAATGCTGGTACAATTACCACTGATTCATATGAAGACATTTCATGCTCATATCTTTGTTCAGGTTTTTCACATTTTTGTGAAAGGATAGGCTATAAATGTAAACAAGTTCTATAATTTTACTTTTGTTTAACTAAAATAAAGAGGGAAATTGTATATTTATCATTATTTCTAGGTTATTATGGTAGTATTGAACTGGTCGATCCACTTAGATCATATTTAGTTGAATGTGGAACCTGAACTAAACCGGTTTTTTACACCTGGACTGTTCTTATCTATACTAAATCATCCCAGAGGCTGGATGGACCTGTTGGTGGCAGAGGTTGGGTTAGACAGTTTATGTCGGTCCTTTTGACAGACAGGGTTGTAAAATTCCATCATAACACATTATTATTATCTGTCATTCCAAATTCATTCAAGACAGTGTATGTCTATGTGACAGTGTATCATTATTTAATGATAATGAGACATATTTAGTAGTATTAATGTCCAAAAACATCTCAATGATGCAGCAGCTGTAGTTGCTGTGGCTGATAAACCAACGTGGACATCATGACTCACATAAATACAACACTTTTAATTAGTGTGCTATCGTATCTGTGACTGAAGTTGACTAAGTTGATTGAAATTGATGAAGCCGATTGGAGTTGACTGAAGTTGATTGAGTTGACTAAAGTTAACTGAAGTTGATTGCAGTGACTGAAGTTGATTGAAGTTGATGAAGTTGACTGAAGTTGACTGAAGTTGATTGAAGTGACTGAAGTTGATTGAAGTTGATTGAATTTACTGAAGTTGATAGGAGTTGATTGAAGTTGCTGAAGTGACTGAAGTTGACTGAGTGACTGAAGTTGACTGAAGTTACTGAAGTTGATTGAATTTACTGAAGTGATGGGAGTTGATTGAAGTTGACTGCAGTTGACTAAAGTTAACTGAAGTTACTGAAGTTGACTGAAGTTGACTGTCCTGAACAAATTGCTCATAATTATTTTTTTCTTTCCACTCTGAGTAAGAAGTGACTGATTCACTGTGTCCAGATGGGGGGTGTTGGTGTGTGTGTAGGTGTGTGTGTGTGGTGTGTGGGGGGGGGGGGGTTATGGCGCTCATAAATCTCCTGGTGGTGCGTGTGGCGAGCCCCCTGCATTGTGCTTGCTGTGTGTGTGCTTCAGCAGATGTTGATTATCTATAAATAAAACTCTTCAGGTTTCAGTTCCAGATCGAAGGCTGCCATCCGGATCCTGTGTCAGGTTTGTTGTTTGGTGGCCGGTTGCCATGGCAACGGCGAGGCCACGTCGGAGCGCGTGGACCGTGGACGGCGCATGGTATTTGCCTAACCTGGGGCGTGTTGCTATGGCAACCAGAGCCCAGCCTGCCACACCCCTGCATGGATTTGTAGGCGCTGACTCATGTTGGAAATATTCAGTCTTCTGTGTGTCCTTGGAAATGAAACTAAGAGTTTTGGGACATTTTAGCTCATACATCCTTCTCCTGTTCTTTAGTGTCATTTCAGGATGGTTTTTTTTTTTAATCTTCGTGTAGATAATACCCCCACCCCCACCCCCGTCCTGGCAGATGAACAGGCTGGCACACCCTCCTGCCATTTCATCCGTCCACAGCACCAGACACCAGCTCCATTTCATGAGTTCACTTTCATTTTACAGTATTTTACAGCATTGTGTAAAAAAAGAAACTAAGAAAAAAAACCCTTTGCTCTTGTGGTTTAACAGGCATTTAAAATGTTTAGACCAGATTTAATGCTGCACATGAAGTAAGTCAAGTAAAATAAACTTTGTTGTCCCCTGGGGGCACAGTGCTACATATCATTGCTTCACAAGATAAAAACATCATCACATGAACACATTCTTTTAGTCCACAGGTGTCAAACATGTGGCCCGGGGGCCAAAACCGGCCCGCCAAAGGGTCCACTCCGGCCCCTGGAATGAATTTGTGAAATGCAAAAATTACACTGAAGACATTAAAAATCAAGGATTATAAAATAATTTTAGGTAAATTCAATCTAAAATGGGTCAGACCTGTAAAATACTATCATAATAACCTATAAACTGCAAATTTCCTCTGCTTTCAGTTTTAAAAAAGTTAAAATTACACAAAAATGTTTACATTTACAGACTAGCCTTTTACATAAAATGGGAACAACCTTAAATGTCTTAACAGTACTCTAATTTTCCCAATATTCTGCCTGTTACTAGATCCACTGTGATCTGTAAATTATAATGCACATGTATAAATTATAAACTAAGGTGTAATATTGTTAAAATGGCACTTTTTTTTTTTTTTTTTTTTTAAAGAATTTGCAGGTTGTTCATATTTGATGATGTTATGTTCCAGTACTGTTTGTAGATGTGAACATTTTCATAATGGAATTTGACTTTTTTTTCACTCAAAAACATAGAAAAACTTTGGAGTTGACATTATTCATAAGTTGTTATCCTATTATTTATATTATTTTACTGGTCCAGCCCACTTTATAAAATATTAGGCTGTATGTGGCCCCTGAACTG
This sequence comes from Sphaeramia orbicularis, assembly GCF_902148855.1. Classification (NCBI taxonomy): domain Eukaryota; kingdom Metazoa; phylum Chordata; class Actinopteri; order Kurtiformes; family Apogonidae; genus Sphaeramia; species Sphaeramia orbicularis. Next base: position 11,626,248 of record NC_043972.1, read on the forward strand.
AAATGAGTTTGACCCCCCTGTTTTGGTCTGTCATATAAAACAGACATGGACTACATTTGACAATCACAACACAGAACATATAGAGACACCTAAAGTGCAGGGGGGAAAAAAATAGAGTGCTAAGTGCTAAAGTGCTGTGTGTTTTAGGGTGACCAGGTGCTTATGAGCCACATATGGGACAAGGAGTGTGTTTGTGTGGGACAATGTGGGACAAGTAACTGTAATGCTGGAACAAAGTCTAGATTTTTAAACAATGTACATCTTATTGTCGAGCTTAAAATTAAGAATAACAACAGTGTGATTTGGTTGCACACAGTATGCATGGTTCTGCACTGGGCATTTATTTTTGCTTTTTTTGCACAGATTTCAGCAACTTTTTTTGCTTGTACAAACAAAACAAAAAAAAAATCTACTTTCAAAAACTCAAAAAAGAAACCTCAAGTTTCAAATATTGTAATTAAATACTTTTAGAAAATCAGCTTTTTTTTTTTTTTTTTTTTTTTTTTTGAGTACATGTTCTCAACCCTCAAAGGTAATCTATGTGCAATAAAACAAAAGGCAGAACTGACAACATTAGAACAGCTGTTTCCACCTCCAGTCAAACTGAAATTACCTGGACCTACAACCTTTGTGCATCCATAAACAGAACAGTCAAACATTTAGCATTCTAACACAGTAACAAAAACAGAATAAGATACAGTAAATATCCTGTGGACTTTTGTCAGAAAATAAATATCCAAATACTTAAGAAAAGCAGTATTTTGTCGCCTCAAGTCTCTCAGTTCAAACTCCAAACTTAAAAAATAGTTAAAGGGAATCTGGATCAAATCTGACCAAACATCACATACATACAGTGTCATACTCGCCTCTATGCATGATGGAGAAATAAGTTGGACATAGTTCGCAGAATACCCTCTGTCAATCATCCCCCCCCCGCTTTCACCCATAACATTTTCCCATTCTTTTCTGTAGTTGCATTTTCTTTTTTTGCGCGAAGTTTCAATGATTTCCGCCAATATTTGCATGTCGGTGTCTGAGGCTTTTTTCTGTTTTCTGTGTCAGTGGGCGGAGCTCAGGAGGACACAGGTGACAGGCTGATGGACTCCTGACCCCACATGTATGTTAGTTGATTGACAGCAGACACAGCCAATGGCGATTGCACTGTCTCCATTATAAAATGAAAGTCATGTTTGGAGAAAGACGACTGTCCTGCACTTTGGAGAGCCAGTCCAATCAAATGTGGGACATCATCTAAATTTGCGGGACGTGTAAAAAATGGTCATAATGCTGTGCAGTCCCACACAAAGCAGAACACCTGGTCACCCTAGTGTGTTGTTGCACGTTGCTCTATTACTCTAGTTTTTAACATCATTGTTCAGCAGCTTAATGGACGTTGGGACAAATGCTAGTTTGAGGCTAGTTTTGCGCTTTGGTATACGAAATCTTCTTCCTGATGGAAGAAGTTCGTATTTGGATAACAGTGGATGAGTCGGGTCTGAAGAGAGTTTTGTTGCTTGTTCATGACCTGACTGGTTATACAGATTAGTTGTAAACCGTTTTCTCTTTATCCCCTTGTCATTTCATCAGTCTCAGACCAGTCTGAATCTGTTTTATGCCTCAGGGGTTCATTATTTTCAACTGGTGCTCGTCTGAAACCTGTTGAGTCTCTTAAACCATGGCATCATAACGTGGCCTGTGGCACATGAAAGAAGATTTGCATAGGTTTTTCTCTTTGAGCTGTTTTTTTCTGCTGATTTTCTTATAACCGTCTGACTGGGAGGTTAACTCGCTGCTTTTTAACTTCGTACAAAAGCTTTAATTACTGCCAATAAACTGAGGAACAGGACACAGTTGTTCAGTTCAGTGTGTTCGGTGCCTTCTGCAGACTCTTTTAGTCTGGGACGTCTTTGTTTTCTGCCTTTCACCATCAGTTTTTTGTCCTCCCTCCTTTGTGTTCACCCTTCTCTCTAATCGTTGGGTCTGTAATTGCGAGTTTTCCCGAACAAGGCGTCCTGTGTGCATTCCCTCATTGGTCGAGGCAGGAATAAAGCGTGGGTTTTTGTAGATGTTGTTCCTTACCCTTAGATGTAGAAGTGGATTAAAATGACCCACTGTTTTCTTCCAATATCTGTGTAATGAAAAGTTATTATTATTTCATATTCCAGGTATTCCTCAAAAAGATGTTATTGACATCATGACATTTAAAATTTTAATTGTCTTTATAGATTTTCTATAATTGTAGTTTTTGTATAACTATCCCAAACTTCCACAGGTGGGTCAGAATGACCCATATTCATTTTCAGTGGAATTTCTCCACCCTTATTGTTGTTTACAGTCATAATGTATGTTTATAGGTATATTCTAGTTTCTATTTTTACATTTTCTACTCTGTTCCTTGTTGCACCGTGGGCCTTAGGGGTTCTGTCATTTCAGTTTTCTGAATGAAGCCGACGTCAACTTTACCAAATTTCATCTGAATCTTTGATTCATTTGACATTGTTCTCTTTCGAACACCATCACTTCTTCTGTCCTTCCTCCTTTGTGTTCACCCTTCTTTCTAATCTTTGTGCCTATAATTTGTGAGTTTTTCCTAACAAGGTGTCCTGTGTGCGTCCCCTCATTGGTCGAGGCAGGAATAAAGCATGGACTCTTGTAGATGTTGTTCCTTAACCCTTAGATATAGAAGTGGATCAAAATGACCCACTGTTTTCTTCCAATATTTTGTAATGAAAAGTTATTATAACATATTCAGGTGTTCCTCAAAAATCATGTTATTGACATCATGACATTTACATTTTTTAATTACCATAGGCAGATCAAAATGACCCATATTCTATTTTCTTTTTTTTCTTTTTCTTTTTTTCATTTTTCTACTCTGTTCCTTGTAGCACTGTGTGCCTTAGAGTTTCATCACTATCAGTTTTCTGAAATAAAACCGACTTGACTTTGTCAAATTTCATCTGAACCTTTGATTCGTTCTACTTTTCATGGACGTGGACAGTGTTCTCTTCAGAACACCATAACTTTTTCTGTCCTTCCTCCTCTGTGTTCGCCCTTCTTAATTGTTGAATCTGTAATTTGCAAGTTTTTCTTAACAAGGCGTCCTGTGTGCATCCCCTCATTGGTCGAAGCAGGAGTAAAGCGTGGACTCTTGTAGATGTTGCTTCTTAACCCTTAGATGTAGAAGTGGATCAAAATGACCCCACTGTTTTCTTCCAATATCTTGGTAATGAAAGTTATTTCATTTCCTAGGTGTTCCTCAAAAAACATGTTTTTGAAATCATGACATTTACATTTTTTAGTTACCTTTTATAGATTTTATATAATTGTAGTTTTGGGATTACTACCCCATGCTCCATAGGTGGGTCAAAATGACCCACATTCATTTTCAGTGGAATTTCTCACACACCTTTGTTGTGTTTACAGTTATAATGTATGTTTACAGGTATTTTTTAGTTTCTATTTTTATGTTTTCTGTTCCTTGTTGCACCGTGGGCCTTAGAGGTTTCGTCATATCACTTTTCTGAAATAAAACTTTGACTTTGCCAAATTTCATCTGAACCTTTGATTCATCGACATTGTTTCTCTTTAGAACACCATCACTTCTTCTGTCCTTCCTCCTTTGTGTTCACTCTTCTCTCTAATCGTTGAGTCTGTAATTTGCGAGTTTTCCCGAACAAGGCGTCCTGTGTGAGTCCCCCTCGTCGGCCGAGGCAGGAATAAAGCCTGGGTTCTTGTGGACATATGGTGGACATGGGCCGTGGTATCCGGGGCAGCACAGAGGATGTGTCCACTTTGGCAAGGCCTCAGATTTATGGTGTAGATGTTCTGCATTTATGGGACACAGATGAAAGATTCCCTTGTTCTTTTCCCTCACAAACACCCTCCCTACCCAGACAGGACCCCCCACCCCCCCCTCCAGTCCTGCCAGTCCTGGTCCTTTTAGCTCTTTTAGCCCCATCCTGTGTGGCATGTTGCTCAGCTGGACGGGCAGCGGCGGTCCGGTTCTAAACGTCTGTTGTGTTCGGTCGGTGGGTCCAAGGTCGTAGAATGTCAGATCGCAGCAGCGTGGATGCCGGTGACCCCCTCGGAGATCGGTTCTGGCTTAGCCCACGGAAAGGTAAGTGGGGGGTGGTCTGGGTATTGGTCGGAGTCTGTCATGGAGAGGTGTGGTCAGCCGTTTGTCATCTCCGTTCATGTTTTGGAGTCTGGAATAGAAAAGGCGGTGGGTTGAACAACAGTATCTGAGCCTGTGCAGTGCCTGATCACATCTCCTGCATGCTGATGCTTGGCTCCGGCTGCTGCTGAACGGAGCCGGAGAACAACTTTCACAAGGGAAAGAACAAGAGAAGCAGAGACTGGCTTAGATTTTCTGTCCAGATTTGACTTCTGGAAGTAGTTTACAACACAAAACAGTTTCTGTGGTGGTTTGTAGAGTCTGCACAAGAGCCAGGGCTGACTTCTGTTACCTCCATGTCAAACAGCAGGAAATATGTTCTGCTTTGTGTGTTACATTTTGCAGGAGGGAAGTAATAAGTATGTCCCAAAGTACTGCTTTAACAAATGTGAGATGGTGAGAGATGAAAACATTGGCGTCCTGTGCTCTAAACGTGTTCTAAACTAAACATGATCCACCGCTGATGCTTTAGGTGGTGTTAGAAATCAGAATGAGACCCCAGAGCAAACATTACACCAAACTGTGCAATAACCAAACACATGCAATAATCAATAATCTATATTATAATACTGGAAAGTCTCTGAGCGTCTGTCTGTGTATCTGTCTGTCTGTCTGTCTTTCTGTCTGTGTGTCTGCACGGTTCTGAGAAATGTAGACATTTTGAACTGGCCAATTTGGTTCGTACAGTTGAGGAATAGTCCCATCTCTTCATTAAATATCTCTTTTATTTAAAATTCCCTTTTTTAAAGGCAGGAGGGACTGATTTAATATCACGTCGCTAAGCAGTTGCTAGGGGGAGGGACAGGAAGTACCCTTGCACATCAGGAGAAAGTTGTGCAGTACCACACTGCATGATGGGAAATGAAGTTAAAAACAGGAATGACATGTTTACTAACTTCAGTCCCTAGATATTAGTATTAATATATTAACTGTCATTTAAATTTTAAAGAATGACTTGCCACACAATTTGTATGTCAGTACTTATAAAAGGCTTATTCAAAAAGAATGAACTGATTTCATGACACATTCCGTCATTTCTCAAGCATCATCATAGAATGACGTCGAATAACAACAGCAATCAACTCAGTGGATCATGATATACTGATATGCGTCTGGGAGGAATCCTCTTATCGCATTGATGTTGTCCGTGCTGCAGATGATGGACACATTGAACACTTGTAAGACAGGAAATAAAAGTTGATTGTGAGTAGAATACTTGTGACTTGGCTGGAGTTTTCATTTGCTTTTCCTCAAAAAATATTGTGTATTGAATCAGTCTGTTCTTTTTGAATAACCCTGTATAGACAAACATATTTTCCCAAAAGTCAGCTTTCCCCAGCGTAAAAAACTACCACATCTAGAACCAGTGGTTCCCCATGGGTCAATGCACTAGTGCAGTGGTTTCCAACCTTTTTGGCTCCTGACCCCATTTTAACGTCACAAATTTCTGGCGACCCAAGACATTTAAATGGAGACTTTTTTTATGCTAAAATTAATTAGTTTTTGATCATGTAATAGTCTGCTATACTATGCTGTAAATAAATGTTAATTTTAGACAACATTTAGTCTATATAATGTATATTATTGTGGACGGAGGCAGTAAAGCCAGGTGTAGATTACTGCACAAAGGGAGATTTGGATTTTCCTTGGTCAGGATATGTACAGTCAGTCCAGCTTGGATTTACAAGGCTGACAATTAATACTGAACAAACAAGAACTCAAACTATGAATTATGAAAGAGCTGCAGCATCTGAAACCGACCACAATGAACATTTGACAGATAAACAGAATCACAGTTCTGCAGTTTCAGACTCACAGTTTGTCTTTTATGGATTGGGATTGGCCCTGTCAGCTCATCATATATTTCTTTATTATTAGTAAGTTGTTGTTGTTTTTTTTTAATCAATTACTAGAAATTTCAGGCGACCCCACATGGGGTCCTGACTCCAAGGTTGAAAAACACTGCGCTAGTATGTAATAATCTACAATAATCAAACCTGTGCAGTAACTACTGTACTTACCTGCCACTGTCCTCTGACCTGAAGTGGGTATGAATGTGTGACTGGACTGAAGGGGGGAGGGGCAGACAGTGTGTGTTTTTACCCTCGCCGCAGCGTATTGTCATCAGTTCATCATCCGTCTGTCCTTCTTTTTTTTAAAACAATATATTTATTGACGTCTTTTTTTTATATACACACATACACTTGTAAATATACACACAATTATATCGAGTATGTAGACCTGTGCCTCACTAACAAAGGCACCTGCAGTGTTACAAGTGTTGTAAGCAAAAGCAAAACAACAACAACAACAAAATTACAAATGAACAGCACACATACACATCACAAACTTCTCAGCCATAAACATTTGTGGACAATTTAATGCCCTGTTACAATTATGGGTATTTGAACTCATTAACTCCATTGTAAGGTTTACACAACTGAATGTTTATTCCTCCTCGTTGTCATTTGCTAAACCAACATTTTTAAGTCTGTCCTTTTTTTACTCAAGAAGTACCGTCTCTATAAAATGTTTCAGAATTCCATTGTGTATAGGATATATATGTGTATATGGAAACATATATATATAACTCTGATATATAAATACCAAATATATATATTAAAACACTCTATTATGAATGCAATTAGAACAGATTTGTAAAATATGTACTAGACCATATAATATCAATGAGATAATTAAAGAAATGAGTGTAAAAATATTGTTGTCTTATTAAACCTTATGTGGTTCTAATAAGGAAGTGCAGCTTTTTCATATTCCTGCCCACATTTGCCCCCTCATGGGTAGGCTGGGATCCAGGTCTGAGGGTCTAAAGGGAGACTCCGCCCCAGAACATGACGGACAGTCTGTTAGAGACACAGTGAAGTGAGAATGAAAGGGGCCTGGCATGGGTTCCTGGTGCTCCTGCTTATTTTCGGTTGGTAAGGAGTGTGAAGGGAGGCAGAATCTGTGACTTCATTTTTTTCCACTCTGGAAAAGGAGAAGTCTGTGAATCGTGGAGCTGAGAACACAAGCAGGACCTGTCATTTTTACCTCAAGCCCACATCGGTTTATAGGATTTCCATGCGCATTTGTACGTAAATAAGGCTGACAAAACTCTCCTTTAACAGTAGACTATTCTACTGGTGATGCCGGGGGTGGGGGGGGGTTCCCAACTTTTTTTGTTTGTTTGTTTTTTTTATTTATATCAAATATGGAAATGATACAAGCTTCCTGATTGCTACTAACTGATTTCTTTACACAACATAATATAGAAATGAAAAAAAAATGAAGAAAAAGAAAAAAGTCATTCGAAAAGGAGTGAGAAGAAGCATAGTTTATTAGCTCACACCCCTTTGTCTAAACCAACAATATGTACTTATACACATACATACACACATATACATACATACATATATACACCCATATACATACGTATCTATCTATCTATCGATCGATCGATCGACTGACCTACCTACCTACCTACCTACCTGTACACATGCATACATATACACATCCACATATACCATCATATACATACACATATATACATGCACATACACATACATACATACATACACATATATTCATATACATATACTTTCCCATCAATAAGTATCTGTGCAAACTTACTTTCAGACCAAGAATTCCTTGGTGGACTGTAAATACTTTGCACGTTCAAGAACCAAATTCTGCACAGATGTCTTACATAACTACTACAGATTTACAAGGCAGGCAGAGTTTAGGTTGGCAGAGCGACCACAGCAGTTTCCATAGTGTCCTGACTAATTTCACAAACTCACTCTGTCTATTGTTCTCCCCCTCAGCAACAATATCCCTCCCTCTAACATAATTTGCCACTTTTTGCGCCGGTTTATCCAAAAGCAGTTGATTATTTATTTTTGCAGCAGAGTAAGGAATGCCAAAGACATGCCTCACACATCTTTCCTTCCCCGTTATAGCTCAGCAGTGGCTTTAAACACACAGAGCGTCTTTGTCTGGAGCAATTCTGTGGTTTAACACACTTCTGTGGGTTTGTGTTTGGTGGTACAGTCTGCTACCCCCCCCCCACCACCACCACCACCACCACCACCACCCCGAGGCCTCCATGCTTCTTTTTACATCCCTTCAAACTATCTGTGTCCAGTCTGGGTATGTACGGACACACACACATCAATTACCTTCCATTCACCACTCGATCAGTGCCGTTAAAGGCGGACCGTGCCAAGGACTAGTCAGTGCCAAAGGGTTAATCCTTCGCCGCTTCGTCCTTCTTGCATTTCAAAGGTGGCGCCGTCTGTTGATAGAGATCTAATTCTCACCATTGATGTGCTGAGATGTACAAATGGAAGTCAAGGTTGTCTACAGGGTTGAATTAGATGGGATTCAGACCGCACAGACTCTGAACAGTTGTACAGTTTTATGCCATTTGAAGCATTTGTAGTGTTAATTTTGCTTTGCTTCACCCCCTTGAACCCCCACCATTCTTCTGCATGCCCCCCCCCCCCCCATTTTTTCTGGATCTGCCACTGTATATGTAACACTAACTTTAACCTGCACCACATTTTCATGTCAATAAACAAGACAAAGTCTATAGTCATGCCAGCATTTCTGCAGCACTGTTACATAATACTTCACAGAACACAAAGCTTCCACTGTATTTACACACACTGCATTTTCCAAAGCCATAAATGCAATATATTATTACAGTCGAACTACATATTTAACCCATAAAGACCCAGTGCTGCCTTAGTGGCAGTTCCCACGTGCATTTTTCTCTGTTTTAACCTGATTTATCACCATTTACTCTAATATTATGATCTGTATTTTGCATTTTTAAGTGAAAATCTGTTTTTTTTTCCTATATTTAATTCATTGACTATGTAGATGTTCATTAACCCATAAGGATCCAGTGTTACTTTTGTGTCAGTTACCAAATAATTTTTTTCTCCATATTTAACCATTTTTTGTAATATTGTTTTTGTATTTTTTCAGTGAAAATCAGGTATTTTCCTGTATTGAATTCACTGATCATGTAGATGTTCATAAAAGTTCAGAGTACAGTTGATGGTTATTATAGCATAAACAGAGAAAATTGAAGAAAAAGTGACTTTTTCCTGCAAATCTGTCATTAACTGAACATAAACCCAGTGTATCCATCCACTGTCATTGATCCAACTCTAGGGGTTTTACTGGTGAATCAATGTTGTAGAAGATGACAGTGTTTCCATGATAACTACGGAGCCTCTGAACATCCAAATGGGTCATATCTGATGACCATGAAAAGATGAATAACTGTATTTTACGCCAATTATTTCCATGTATTGATAGGATTAGTGGATCAACAGGTATTAAACAGTTTAAATCAGTGACAGATTTTGGGCACTGTTGGATCTTTGGGTCTTTATGGATTTAAGAGGTGAACAGATTTTGTACAGTTGCATTAAAGCACTTCATAGAAACAGTGCTGACACTTGGAAAAACCTGCACATTTGTGAAAATATGTAATAACAGCCATAGTTGGATCCTTTGGCTTTGTTCTCCAGCCTCCATTGCAGCCTTGCAGTCTGCACAAGAACAGTTTTAATCATGGGGGGTATTTTTTATTGCGCTGCTTTAATATAATTCACTGCTGCTTATTGAGCCATCCCTTCGTAATCGTCTCACCACAAAGCCAAAATGGTCTATAAATTACTGTGACAAACATTGCCACCATATAAAGCCGCTTATAAATCTCTAAGTTTAGCAGATTCCTGGCTCTGAGGTGTTTGTGTTCTGACGTGTCCTGTCTGTCAGAGGGCACAGCTGTTCCCAAACCAGGGGTCGTTCTCCTAAATATACAAAGCCAGGAGACAAGCCCCCCCTCATAAAACAGGCTTATCAACCAGATAAAAAAAGTTATTCATCACAACTGCAGAAATGCAAGTCATCATTTGGATCACAGCAACAGCCTCGTTCTGAAGTCCAGGTCTCAAACTGATCCACTTTATATTCTTTACTCCTAGTCATCCTCTTCTGGACCATTTATCAAAATAATTGCGAACATTATTTTGTGCAATTCCAAAAAGGAAACAACATTATTTAATAAAAGAGTGTTAAATAATAATAAATAAATATAAACAAAAAACAAAAATGAACCTCCACAATATCTGCATTTGAAATAATACCTAAAAATATCGATACAGTACTTTTAATATTGATACAGTATCGTGAAATGAAATATCGCAATATATTGCAGAACCCGATATTTCTTACACCCCCAGTGATAACACTGTTAAATATTGAAATGACGATGACTTGCAATAAATAAACTCGGCCCCTGTTGTGACTAAATTTATACCAGTTAATCTGGGAGGGGGGGTGCAGCTAGATGGACCTTAATCCTTGAAGACCCAAACGTCCACCACTGACCAGAACCATCTACTGATCTAAACTGTTTAATACCTGTTCAACCACTAATCCTATCAATACATGGAAATAATTGGTGTAAAATATAGTACCATACTTTCTGGTCTATAAGCCTCTACTTTTTTTCCACACATTGTGAACCCACGGCTCTAAAATTATGCGGCTAATTTATGTTTACTGAGCTAATGATCGATCCGGTGATGAAGAAGGAAAAAGGAATAGAGCTGCTGTACGTAAGCTTGGCATAAATGAATCGATTGTGAGGTGTTGGAGACAGGGTGGGTGTGGCTTATAGTCTGGAAATACAGTTCTTCGTCTTTTCATGGTCATCAGATATGACCCATTTGGACATTCAGAGGCTCCATAGTTACCATGGAAACATGTCATCTTCTACAACATTGATTCACCAGTAAACCCATTGAGTTGGATGGAGTTGGATCAATGACAGTGGATGGAGACACTTGCTTTTACGTTTCAGTTATTTATATATTTGCTGAAAAAGTCCCTTTTTCTTCAGTTTTCTCTGTCTTGATGTAATAATCTTTGAGATATTTTGAGTTTTTATGTGCATCTAAAATGCAGTATAGGAAATTAAATACTGGGAAAATACATAATTCATGGTGAAAATTGCAAAATACAGAGGATAATATAATAATAAATTGTGATAAATCTCTTTAAGAAAGGTTAAATGGAGAGAAAACTACATTTGGGAAATGACACAAAATTGACACTGGGTCCTTTATGGGTTCATCTGTTTTATCTAATGTTCAAATGCTGAGTGTGAATGCATGGAAAGAAATGATTGTTGTCCATTCAGTTGTGATGCAAATACTGCACAAATGCACGAACAATGGTGCAGGGGAAATAAATATAAACCTATGGCTCAAGTTGTATTTATTTAACAAGTAGATGCTTTACTTTTCCACATGACTGCATTTATTCCTTAGACATTTGGGTTGGAGTTGGTGCAGACTTTGGGAACTGCATGCACCCGTGACCTTTACCTCCCTGGAAGTGGCTGAAGTGGCCTGGATCTGATATCAGAATAGAGGGCACGTGTGCGCGACCCGTAGACCAGACTTTTACGCCGGGCCCCATCGCCAGCCACCACCAGTTGCTGGTGACAAGTCTATTCTGGGAAATGTAGAGGTCTGAAACATCAGAGCACAAGTCATCTATCCAGGAAACTACTCAGACCGGCTGTGAGAAAGTCCAACCCCTCCTTTACCTTCAGTCCATCCCATCAGATCCCATTAGTGGCTCTGTGTGTTCAGTACAGCTGTAAGAAATATCGGTTCTGCAATATTTGCGATATTTTTGTCTCACGATACTGCATCGATATTAAAAAGTACTATATGTGAAAGGCGGAGGTAATGTTTTCAACAGTGTTTGTCTGTTTGTTTGTTTGTCTCTCTGTCTATTAGGAAGATAACTCAAAAAGTTATGGATGGATTTTCAGGAAATTTTCAGGAAATGTTGATACTGGCACAAGGAAGAAATGATTAAATTTTATTGGTGATTCGGGGGGGGGGGGGGGGGGGGTGCTGATCTGCCTTGGCGGAGGTCTGTGCTCTCAGAGTGCTTTTCTAGTTTTAGGTATTTATTCAAATGTAGATATGCAGAGGTTAATTTTGTTTTTTGTTTTCTTTATTGTTTATATCTTATTTATTATTATTTAACACTGTTTTATTAAATAATGGTTATTTGAAGCATCCTAAAGCACTTTTACTGTCTGAGAGGCAGATGTAGTTCCTTTGTGGGGACTGAACTAAAATAATGTTCTGATGTTAGTTCTGAACTAGTAGAATATGAACATTTGAACAGGATCTTAAACTGTAATGTCTGTAAACAGAATTTCAGTTTGAAACCAGGAACATTTTGTGTTATAGCATTAGATCCTGTTGTGATCAAATACGAATGTGTTTAGTATTTGTGCATGATTTCCGTGTAACTCAATTCTTCCAGGAAATAATCATTTCTGTACTCAGGTGGATTTCGATGTTTTTATGCTTTTATGTTTTTATATGCTCTTTTATGTTTTTATGTTTTTATGTGATAGGCAGAAAAACATCTTGTCTTTTAAGTCTACTTCTTTTTAATCTAAGTTTTTCACAGCTACTTATACTCTGCATGTATTTATTGATTGATTGTTGATGTGGTATGACTTGTGTTTGTGGAGCAGTGACCGCATTTTGTATTCTGAATTTTCCCCTAGGGGATTAATAAAGTAAATCAATCTATCTATCTATCTATCTATCTATCTATCTCTATCTATCTATCTATCTATCTATCTATCTATCTATCTATCTATCTATCTATCTATCTATCTATCTATCTATCTATCTATCTATCTATCTATCTATCTATCTATCTATCTATCTATAAAAAAAGAAACAAAACCCCCCCTAAAAAAAAACTGCCTTTTAACAGTATCATGATATATCGTGATCCTAGTATTGTGATTTGTATCATATCTCCAGATCTTGCCAATACTCACCCCTAGTGTTCATAGACTTAGTTCCATAGTTTCTTTTTGACACTTTTTCTCATCATCTGGTCAGTGTTCCCCTCCTGCATCATGCTTCGGGCGCTCTGAACCGCTCATGTTTCAGGATGTGAAAGCAGCAGAGCAGGGTAATAACTTCATGATGCGATTATTTGGATGGAAGTGACGGGGCGAGGGGCCGGAGCAGGGGTCGCTGGGGATGTTTGAAGTTCACTAAGCACTTTGTGCATAAACAGGGCATGAAATCATTCTGATTTTAGCGCCCACAGACTGAAGCACCGTCCACACTGATGCAAATGACTGCAAATGAGACGCCTCCTGTGATAGTTTAAAACAGACCCATGGACTGATGCATGTGTCACTTTAACTCAGTAACTCGTCTCTTACCAAAACCTTATCTGTTTAATTTTCTTTATTATTTTATTGTCTCCTCAACCCCCTGCTTTTTATGGTTATTTTGTTTATAGTTGTATTCTATTCTGTTTTTTTGTATTTTTTCTTTTTTTCCCCATAACCTTTATTGAAGCAACACCAAGTGACAAGGAAACTTATGTACAACTAGAAAAGCACTCAGAGAGCGCAGACCTCTGCCAAGGCTGATCAGTGCCCCGATCACCACCAAAATTTAATCATTTGTTCCTTGTGCCAGTATCAACATTTCCTGAAATTTTCATCCAAATCCGTCCATAACTTTTTGAGTTATCTTGCACACGGCAGACAAACAGACAGACAAACAAACCAGCGCTGGCAAAAACATAACCTCCTTGGCGGAGGTAATAATAAACAATATTTACTTTTGCATTAAGTCATCATAATGTGTGTATGTGGGGGGGTTAAGATATATGTTATGTAATGTACAAAAGAAATAGTGTATAAGATGTGTATGTGGTGTGACTGTTGTGATGTGGGCTTCTCAAAACAAAAAAAAAAAAAAAAAAAAAGAATCACGGATATGACCAAAGATAATCATTCTGTAACTGAAACTAAATGAGAAGAAGAGAAAAGAAAAGGAGAGAGACAGAAAAAGGAGGAAAATGGGGGTAATACAAATAAATAAGTAAATAAATAAATGAAAATAACCAATTTTTTCTCTGTTCATTTTGCACTGTGGGGCCTTAGAGTTCTGTCATTTCAGTTTTCTGTATGTGATGTACATTTGGCAAAACTGACAATAAAGCTGACACTGACTTTGACATAATCTGTGTTCAGACTGCAGGTAAATGTGTCCTAAATCGGATTTTTTCACCCATATGTGATCTGTATCTGATCTGTTAAAGAGTTTGAACAGCACTAATCTGACCCAGACCACTTTCATACGTGGTCCTAAATCTGATACATATCTGATATTTTACAATGTGACTTCAGTCTGAACGGCCAGGGTCGCATTTATCCGACCTTACGTCTATTAAAATGCGACAAACGTCACAATTCTGTATCCCAGGAGGAGGAGCAGAGGGCAAAAAACATATTTCCTTCCGTAAACACAGTGTGTGTCTGCGAGGTCTCGTATTCCATCAGGACCTCTTTTGCGCAATTGGGTCACTTCAGGGTCACATTCAGTTCAGACTCAAAACTGATAGAAGTCGCATTTAATGTGGAATATTAACAAACACACAAAAAATATTGGATTTCACCAAAAATTGAATTTGTTGCAGTATAGATCTGCTGTCTGAACGGAGCCTTAACGCAGTGTTTTTCAACCTTCAACCACATGGGGTCACCTGGAATTCAAATGGGGGTCACGAGAAATGTCTAGCACTTGATAAAAGTAAAAATAAATTACTAATAAAAATATATGGTGAGTTGACAGAAACAATCCCCAATCCATAGCAGACAAACTGGTTGTGAAACTGCAGCACTGTGGTTCTGTTTATCTGTCAAATGTTCATTGTGGTCGGTTTCAGATGCTGTAGCTCTTTCATAATTCACAGTTTGAGTTCTTGTTTGTTCAGTATTAATTGTCAGCCTTGTAAATCCAAGATGGACTGACTGTACATATCCTGACAAAGGAAAATCCAATTCCTCCTTTGTGCAGTAATCTAACCTGGCTTTACTGCCTCCGTCCCACAATAATATACATTATATAGACTACCATACTTTCCCGACTATAAGCTGCACCCACACTGTCTCCAACGTCTCACCATCAATTCGCTGATGCTAAGCTTACGTGCAGCTGCTCTATTTCCTTCTTCATCAGCCAGATTGATCGTTAGCCCAGAGAACATAAATTAGCCGCATCATTTTAGAGCTGCGGGTTCACAGTGTGTGGAAAAAGTAGCGGCTTCTAGACCAGAAGTACAGTAATATTGTCTAAAATTAACATTTATTTGCAACCAGACTGATCTCATGAAATTGCATTGCAGTTTATTGCATTTGGGTGTCCTATACATATGCATTTATCCTTTTGCATGTTATTTAAAGCCATCAGATGGCACGTCAATGCGCTAGCCGCTAATCACTAACCGTAAACCTTACCCTAACTTAACTACTAATCATGGTAGCTGCTAATTGTGCTAATGGCTTGCTATTTATGTAAGTATACATGCTGAAAGCTTATAATGATAATAATTATTAACGATAATGATATTGATGATATTAATGATAATAATAATAACATGTTAATTAAAAGTGGTGTGTTATCTGTACGCAACTGAAGATATCACATTGTTGCTAACATAGTATAGTAAACTATTACTGATCAAAAACAAATTATTTTTAGCAAAAAAAAAAGGCTCCGTTTTGAATGTCTGGGGGTCGCCAGACTTGTGTGATGTTAAACTGGGGTCAGGAGACAAAAGGTTGGAACCACTGCTTTAACGTCCAACTGAAGAGTGTATAAGATAAGAAAGACAAGAGTTTCATGACTTCGTCCAGGCTGATACATGCTGAACCAGTTTATGTCACCTTCTCCTCAGGAATGTCTTTTCTGTACACGCTTAAGAATCCCTTTCTTCCTGACTGAAAGCTGAGTTGCTGCAGGCCTGAGTCTATTTACCTTTACAAGCCCTCAAAGAGATAATGGAGATGCCTCCGAGCATTCATCTATAGGAGTTGGAACCGACACGGCCTGAGGCATCTGCTCTGTTCACATGTCACTCTTTTACAACCATCCAGTCTGACTAGAATAGTTTAAGGGTGCTCGCGTTAGATTGTTAATTAAAGCTTGACAATGTATAATAGCTTGTTTTAGACAGGGGTTGTCAAACTCATTTTCTTCAGGGGGGGGCCACATTCAGCTAAATTTAATCTGAAGTGGGCTGGACCAGTAAAATAATAGCATGATAGCCAATAAATAATGACAACTCCAAATTGTTTTAAAGCAAAAATACCATTCAATTATGCCAATATTTACATTTACAAACTATCCAAACAAAAAGGATGTGAATAACCTGAAAAAATGGAATTTGTTAAGAAATATAAGTAGAATTTTATCAATACTAGCGGTATTGTACCCATGGTGCCATTGTATGATAGCGCCCTCCCTGGTGCAACAGTGACATTGCTGCCCATATGCCCTCCCGTGCTGCAACATCCGGACACGTGTCGGACACAGAACATCCATTATAGTAGGATTATGCCTCGATTTATTCCAATTTTATACATATGCACAAAACATTAGTAACAGGCAGAAAATTGTTAAAATGCACTTAATTTCTTCATTTCTTCATTTTGTTCAGGTTATTCACATGTTATGTTAATGTAAACATTTCCATAATTTAATGTTTTTAGCACTAAATCAAAGAGAAAAAGCTGATGTTGTCATATTAATAGGTTATTATGATATTATTTTTGGTTTGATGCCCTAACTTGCACTTTGGAAATTCATCCCAGGGGGCCGGACTGGACCCTGTGGTTGGGCCGGATTTGGCCCCCGGGCTGCATGTTTGACACCTGTGTTTTAGACCATGGTGTGCTTGCGAACAGAGCTCTGAAAGTGAAGTCAAGCTGTCCTGTTGGACAGATTTACAGCCTGTTGCTCAACTTCAGCCTGAAAGAGGATATGAGGTACGGTCGATGAGGCTTACTTCATTTGACTGTTGCCATGGCAAAACAACGTAAACTGTTTTTCCTCCAGTGTTTTGGATGTTGTGTGTAATGGTGTGGTTTAAAACAGCAGGGAGAGTTCGTCATTTCAACAGCGGCTGTTCACCACCGCTGTAATTTAACAACTGGATGTGTGTGTGTTCCAGTCCAACACCGTCTACTTTACTCACAGTCCCATACCCCTCCTATGGCGGGGATGGCGGGAACATGTGTGTTTGACACTAGCCGTTTTCTGTAAAGTCGTGACTTTTACTGGACACGGCCATGAGGAGACACTGTCAGAGAGACGAACAGGGGACAGATGCACAGAAGAGGGAAGCGATCTAGGGAAAGAAATCTGATATCATGTTCCTGGGAGTGCTGAAAAGGTTAGCTATAATGCCCCAGTTCTTATATAGGTGTGCAGGACAGATTCTTAGTCTGGGCTAAATGGAGGAGTCTGAAGCAGCAGCACAACTTTAGTTTGTCTTACACCCTGTTCACTTTTATTGCATAGTGACCCTCAAAACAAACAAAGACACGAATAGAACTGAGCTTAATATCAGTTGCATCATAATTGATTTATAGTATAGAGTCAGACGATCGGTGTGTGAATGAACCTTCTGTTAGCTTCACCTTTAAGATGCATGTATGTATATTCATGTAGGGCAGGGTGTCAAACTTATTTAGTGCAGGGGCCACATTCAGCTAATTTGATTCGAAATAGGCTGAACCAGTGAAATAATAAAATGATAATATATAAATACATGTCAACTTCAAATTTTTCTCTATGTTTTTTAGAGCAAAAAAAAGTAAATTTACATTATGAACGGTTTACAACTATAAACTATCCTTTCAAAAGATGTGAATAACATGAACAAACTGAAAAAATAATCCAATCCAACTTTATTTGTAAAGCACTTTAAAACAACTGCAGTGGACCAAAGTGCTGCACAGAAGAATAAATAAAACCAAAATCAGAAGAATAAAATACAGATAGGATTTAAAGACATAGGAACTGTACAAAAAAGAAAAAAAGCACTATACAGAAGAATAAAAAAATAAATAAAATACAAGAATAGATTAAAAAACATAAAAAGCCACACAATTAAAAACAACAAAATGAATAAATAAATAAAATCAATAGATAAATAAGAACAATAAACCACCACCAAATAAAAACAATAGAATAAAGATAGTCCCTTCAAACATCTCACATGGTTTCAAAAGCCAAGGAGAAAGACGGGTTTAAGAGGGATTTACAAACCGACGAGAGAGGAGGCCTGCTGAATATAAAAAATAAGTGTAATTTTAACAATATTCTGCCTCAGTTTATCATTTCCACATGTACATTATAACGTACAGATCACAGTGGATCTACAAATACACTAAACATTGAGTAACAGGCCAGAATATTGTTACAATTGTACTTCTCTAAAACATTTCAGGTTATTCACATTTTTTGCAAAATTATACTTTGTTTTAGTGTAAATACATGAAATATTTTACATTTACAAAGAGAAACATTCAGAGTTGTCATTATTTCTATGTTATTATGATAGTACTTTTACTGGTCTGACCCACTTGAGATTGAACTGGTCTGAATGTGGAACTTGAATTAAAAGGATTGTTAATATCTTAGTGTAATTTTTGCATTTCACAAATTCATCCCAAGGGCCAGATCTGGCCCCCGTGCCGCATGTTTGACACCTGTGATGTACGGTCTTTTTAAAGGTCACGTGGATTTATTAAACACATTCAATATACGACAGTGTCATCGGATCTGAAACCGCACCCTATGTGTAGAGGTAAAAGCCTCCCAGTGATATCTGCTCAGGAAATGTGTTAAACTAGACACCTCCGACTTGGTGACCATTTGAATGTAGGTTATCCCCGAGAACTTATCTGTGCTCAGTTCATCATTGGTGTGCAGAGTGGGACTTGTCAAAGGGTTGTGTGTAATGGTGTGTGTACAATTATATAGGAGGCGTGTGCTTGTAGTGGGCGTCTCCTTAAAAGTCCGTGAGCAGCAGAACATGTGCTCAAACACACTTCGTAGGTGTGTTATGTTCCGCCATTCATTCGACTTTGCTCTTATATCATTAGTATAATTCCAGACGCTCTCTTTTGCTTCCTACTTCCTACTGCTGGACTATTTACTTTAGTGAGGAGTTTTTTCCGACATAGTTTTTTTCTAAGAAATAGAGAGAAGGTGGGAGGAGTCAGGCTGAAGTGTGCCTCTCTCTCTCTCTCTCTCTCTCGCTCTCTCCCTCTCTCTCTCTTCCATTCTGTCATGCCATCTCGGCAGCAACACAGTCTGTTCATTCCCAGCCACGCTGAATGTGGGGGGACAGCACTCTTTTGACTTTGTTTGGGACACAATTTACAGAGGAATATATTCTTTTTCTTCAAACAAGCAGCAAGAAGACAAAAGAAGAAGACAGTGCAACAAGGATTTTTTTTCTTCGCTTTTTTCTAATTGAATTGAGGAACACGTGACAAGCCGGTTTTGCCACTGGATTCTTTCACACAATACGTGAGGTTGTCTGTTTACTCTTCTTTTGATGCTGTGCATTTTAGTCGTAGTTTAAGAGTAAATTGTCATAAATCAGAATGGTTGCTGGGATGTGATTGCCCCTACGGGACCTGAGGGCCATTTATGAAGTCCTGTTTCGAGGATGGCGTCATGGTGGCCAAGAAAGACAAGAGGCCTCAGATCAAACACCCTGAGGTGGAAGCTGTAACCAACCTACAGGTGATCCGTGCTATGGGTTCTCTCAAGTCTAGAGGCTACGTGAAGGAGACATTCGCCTGGCGTCATTCTACTGGTACCTAACGAATGAAGGCATTGTTTACCTGCGGACTACCTCCGCTGCCCCCTGAGATCGTCCCTTCATCCCTGCAGAGGATTCGGAAACCAGCCGCCACTTAGCCATTGCACACCGTGCTGCACGGGTCCAATCTGTGGACGGTCCCACGTCTTATTGTCCCAAACCGGGACGCCGGGTCGATGCCGGAAAGTCAGGATGCACCTGGCCGAACGCAAGGCTACCGCCGTAGGATGATGGGTCCAGGAGATAAAGAGAGCTACTCTGATAGGACCCCCAGATTTAGGGGCCGTCCACCGGCTGCAGAACCAGCCAGACCAAAAGCACATGGATATGAGGGAGCAGCCTGAGCCTCTGTACAAGGAAAAAGAAAGGTTTGGCAATGAAACGGGTGACTATTGAGGAGAGTAGAATGAGGAGAGTGTACCGCCAACAGCCTGATGTCAGCAGCGACAAGGCCAGTAATAACACAGGAGAAAAGAGCTGCTGAGGTTTACAAGGAGAAGGACACAGGTTCTGCCCGGGTTCAGAAAACAGCGACGAAACAGGATGTATCCGAAACCAGTCAGGTGTCGTCGTTTATTCCAAACAGCCCTACCATTAACTGCTGCAGCCATTACAGGTGCTGCAAAATTAAAGGTTCAAGCTGAACCCTCTACCCTGAAAACCAACTAAAGATGAGCCCAAGATCAACGAAGAAGAGGCTTTGATGAAGTCTTCTGTAATGAGTACTCCAGTTAACTCACTTCCTGATACAGAGGTTCAAAGGGCAGAAAACCAAGACAGAGGTGATTGTGGAGCAGAGGTCAAAGCTCCTGCTGTTCCTATAAACAGATGAAGTCAATCCTCAGGTACCTGCTCAGGAAGTTACTACGATCCTCCAACGACGTCACTACTCAACAAAACCTGCCATGAAAGACGCTGACAAAGGCAAAATCCAGGAAGTAAGGTGATCCACAAGTTGACCAAACCTGCAGAAGTGAAGACACCAGTTTGAACCTCAGATAGTTGCAGTGACAGCCAAGAAACCTGTAAAACAGGATACCGCAAACATAAGAGATCAGCTTAAGGATGATGCAACAAGTAAGACAGTTTTGTCCACTGACGAGGTTAAAGTAGAGGGAAAAGTGACTGAGAAATTGACAAAACCTGCAGAAGTTAAAAAATCAGTTGAACCTGAAATAGTTGAAGTGATGACCAAGAAACTGTAAAACAGGACACCGCAAAAGTAAGAGACCAGCTTCCTGATGATGATATAATTAAGCCAGTTTTGTCCACTAATGAGGTTAAAGTACCTAAAGAGGGAAAGGAGACTGAGAAATTGACAAAACCTGCAGAAGTGAAGACACGATTGAACCTGAAATAATTGAAATGACCGCCAAGAAAACTGTAAAACAGGATACCACAAAAATAAGAGACCAGCTTTCCTGATGATGACATAATTAAGTCAGTTTTGTCCACTGATGAGGTTTAAAGTAGAGGGGAAGGTGACTGAGAAATTGACAAAACCTGCAGAAGTTAAAAAATCAGTTGAACCTGAAACTAGTTGAAGTGATGACCAAGAAACTGTTTAAAACAGGACACCGCAAAGTAAGAGACCAGCTTCCTGATGATGATATAATTAAGCCAGTTTTGTCCACTAATGAGGTTAAAGTACCTAAAGAGGGAAAGGAGACTGAAGAAATTGACAAAACCTGCAGAAGTGAAGACACCGATTGAACCTGAAATAATTGAAATGACCGCCAAGAAAACTGTAAAACAGGATACCACAAAATAAGAGACCAGCTTCCTGATGATGACATAATTAAGTCAGTTTTGTCCACTGATGAGGTTTAAAGTAGAGGGGAAGGTGACTGAGAAATTGACAAAACCTGCAGAAGTTAAAAAATCAGTTGAACCTGAAATAGTTGAAGTAACAGCCAAGAAAACTGTAAAACAGGACACCACCAAAAATAAAGACCAGCTTCCTGATGATGCTACAAGTAAGCAGTCTTGTCCACTAATGACGTTTAAATACCTCAAGAGGAAAGGTGACTGAGGAAATTGACAAAAACCTGCAGAAGTCAAACACAGGTTGAACTCAAATAGCTGAAGTGACAGCCAAGAAAACTGTTAAAACAGGACACTGCAAAAATAAAAGATTCAGCTTCCTGATGATGATATAATTAAGCAGTTTTGTCCACTGATGAGGTTAAAGTAGAGGGGAAGGTGACTGAGAAATTGACAAACCTGCAGAAGTGAAGACACCGGTTGACCTGAAATAGTTGAAGTGACACAGCAACGAAAACTGTAAAACAGGATACCAAAAAAACAAGAGCCAGCTTCCTGATGATGCTACAATTAAGCCAGTTGCATCCACTAATGACGTTAAATACCTCAAGAGGGAAAAGTGACTAAGAAATTGACAAAACTGCAGAAGTTAAAACACAGGTTGAACCTCAAATAGCTGAAGTGACAGCCAAGAAAACTGTAAACAGGACGCCGCAAAAATAAGAGACCTCCCTGATGATGACATAGTTAAGCCAGTTTTATCCACTGATGAAATTAAAGTACCTCAAGAGCCCAGTGTTGCTAAAGTAACCTCAGCAAAGCCTAAAATTATTGAAACAACCACAACACCGAGTCGACAATACTTGATGTAAAACTACAGTCGGTACAACAGTCATCCCAGTGACTGCTATTATTGCTGAAAAAACTAAATCCGTTCAGGGAAAGTCTGCTGTAGAAGAGAGAATCACAGAAGCAGCTAAAACTGAAGTGATTCCTCCTGTCACAAAAGCTGAAAAGGTGGAGAAACAGGAGATTTCTGACGGTACAGGAACCAATGGTAGCTGAAAGGATTCTTCTTCCAAACAAGTGGCTGAAGCAAGCTCTAAATCTAAAAGAAAGAAAAAGAAATCTCCAGGTGAGATATCCAAGAATGTCACTGCTGAGAATGCATCAGTTACAAAGGTGGAGAAGGAACAAACTATAAAAAGAGAAACTTCATGAGGAGGAAAAAGTTGTCCACCCACCAGCTGCTACTATAAGGCCAGTGTCTGCAGAGAAAAACAAGGCTGAGGATAAAGATGATATTAATGGGGAGCAAATTTCTACAGAAAGTGAGAAGCCAATAAAGGAAATCCCTGAACAATCTATCTCCCAGAGCGCTGCAGTGCCCCGGTGGAGATTCAGGATAATACAAAACAAATGGAGAAGACTGAAGAACACAAAGTCAGCAAAATCAGCCTGCAGGAAATCTGCCCAGAGGACCAGTCAGGTTTCAACTCGACGAAAGAAACCACTGTCACTAAGGTTGGGAAACTGTGACTGTGCAGAAAATAAACTAGGTTGAGATCACAAATGTAAGTTTACAACTGAAGACAAAACTCCTGCAGCTCTGACAGAAACAGTGGAGTCTAAATCCTCTGTGAACACAGGCAAAGCTGCAGAGGAATTCCCCAAGTCTAAGAAGAAAGGGAAAGGCAAAAAGCAAAGCCAGGCCTCAGTATCAGAGCCTGTCAAAGTTAAAGGACTAAAGCAGATGCCCTGTCATCTACCGAGGTCACAAACTGCCCAAGGATGCACCCAAAGACAGTCCTGTCGTGACCTGTGAGCCGACAGACACCAGTGTTTCTCCAAAGATGAATTCTGAAGAATGTGCAGTGAGGAAATCATGCAGGCAGCAGCTGTGCTCTGTGAGGCCCCAGCAGACAACAGAGAGGTGGAGCCAGCGCTGGGCTTTGCAGAAAAACTCAAGCGGGAGGTTCCGAAAGCAAAAACATCCTCCAGTGTGAGGGAAGCACTCGCAGGCCGGAGAATTAGCGTCAGCAGCAGCGTCAGCGTCAGCAGCAGCAGCAGTCAGAGCAGAGGCAGCTGCAGCTCAGGCTCAGGCTCAGGCCAACCCCTCCAGCAGCCGGAGCCTCCAGCGTTGACACAACAACACTCGGCCACTCGGGCGGCAGAGACACAGGAAAGGCTTTCAGTTTCTGAGGCCTCCAAGAAGAAGAAGAAGGACTCTGAGGAGGGACACACCCTCTGGCGCTGACACCCGGCACCGGCCGGCTCCCCTGTGGACACCTGCAAGTCCAGCTCTGAAACAGACGAGGCAACATGAGGAAGAAAATAGTAGTTGTGGAGGAGATAATTGAGGTGAAGCAGATTATTAGTCCTGATGGAACTCAGGGACAGTCCCCGCCTCCACCGGTGCGCTTGAGGCTGAAGGAGAGGAGCTGGCCTGGATGTTTTGGAGGCATTGCCATTGAGCGTGCGCTTTTATCAGGGGCGGGCGGCGGTGCCCGGGGGGGTGTACGGGGCCTCACCTGAAGCCGACTGGGACCACTCACTGGAGGAGCCTGAGGAGAAGACCTGGCCCAACTTTGTGGAGGTTGGTCTGAAGGCTTGCCACTTCACCTGCTTCATGCTCTGCTTTGCCTGTGCATGTGATGTCATTGCGTCACCTTTTCTTTGAGGTGTGGGAGGTCTTTGGGTGTTTGATGATGGCTTTATCGTTCTTCATACTTTGGTGTACTAAATGTATTTCTACTGTAATTCTCTGATGACTTCTCTCCAAACTATTATTTTGGGGGTGTTTGATTACAGTTTAGATCTACAGATTTCAGAGCCCAGGCTTTAGGATATGTGGACTACACGGTCTTTCTTAGGATTAGTTTCAGTGGGATGGTGAGAAGAGTCCGTTGGGATCTTACTGTGATCTAATTATGTGTGTGTTAAAATAGATGGTATCAGTAACACTACAGCACACACCCTGTAGTGTGTTCCAGTCAGTTTTCACACAGGCATTATGCACAGATTCCTCTTTTTTTCACAAGTGAAAGTCATGTTAAAGTTAAACTGTTTATTTATTTAACCTTTATTTAACCAGGGAAAAAAATCCCATTGAGATGAGAACCCTCTTTTCCAAGGGAGTCCTGGCCAAGAGGCAGCACAACACATATTTACAACATACAGTTACATCATACAATAATTTACAAGAACAGTCAACCTATGTAAACATGTGTAAGTCATTTGAGTTATTCTCTAGCACTCTGAGTTTGGATTTAAAAGCATTCAGGGAGATCAATTCAGTCAGGTTCCAGTATTTTAGCAACAAATTCCATGAGCAAGGAGCAGAGTAGACAATAAGAATCAATACTTCTTCTTGTCTTAAACTACAGATATGGGAAGGCAGTAGCCCAATTATGGCCTTTTTAAATAAAGGTGTACCAGTGTAAAATACTATAAGAACACGCCCCTGCGTTACAGAGCACTAACAAACCTTGACCTGTAATTTTACAAGATGGCTAACTGCAGCGGTGGCAAATTGCATCAAAAAAATCCACATTGTTTGAGTGGGGATTTCCAGATGTATTTGCCAATAAACTGAACCGTGCACAGTGTTTCAGTCGAATAGAATAGAATAGAATAGAATAGAATAGAATAGAATAGAATAGAATTTATAGACTTTATTTGCCATTTGCACAGATACATAGCAGTATAGGTACATTGGAATTCTTGTGCATAGATAAGATATGAATAAAAAACAGAAACAAACCTAATCACAGCTAAACATATTAACAAACCGTTATTGCACAGACCAACACAAATACACATTGTAAAACAGAGTATTGATCAGGAAAAAAAGTAATAATAATAAGTGTACTGAGAGGTAAAAACAAGTTATTGCACATTTGAATTAAAAAAAAAACAGTATATGCTGTGGATCCATCTATGTTTCCCATGTGAGAGTATGCAGACCTGTAGTCTTTCCAATAAGGTGGGGCTGTTAGCTGACATTGGGCCTCGCCTGTTCCCTCAGAGACAGTCGATATGAGTTGAAGCCAGATTAAGTCAGAGGAGGTGTGGGTGCTTTGGGAGTCTCTCTCTCCTCTTTGCTCCAGTTCCATTTGCTTTGGCACCGTTCTCTTTATCTCATCTGTCTCGCATGTTGAGAGAAAACATTAGCCTTTGCATGCCGTTATGTCACGGTATGTATGGGATGTAGATGTTGTGCAGTCGAGGTGATAAGGATGTGGAAGCTGCATTCTTCAGTGTGAGAAAAGTGGAAAACAGTTACAGATAATCCTAAAAAATGTGTTTTCTGTTGTGTTGGGGAAGTGAAACCTCATATAAAAACCATCACGGTGACAAATCTCCATGGACTCTTCATGTGAATTCCCGCTCACGCTAATATTTCACAACTTTCAAACCTAAAACAGAGTGTGATTTTTTTTGGTCGTCATGTACCTTTGTGTCGGTTGTGTAGAAGGATTTGACATGGGCGTTGTCTGCTGTGGGTGTGAGCCACGGACAAAGACTCAGGAAGTTGGAATGGTTTGCTCACAGTTCTATGGGTGTGTTTTGTTTGGTTCCACACGTGACGGCAGATCTGGATCAATTAGCAGACTGTGATTCTCTGTCCAATCTGCGGTGCTCATCAGGACACTAACTCTTTTACAGTCGCTTAAATCCTTATTTATGATCCGAATGTACAGTCAAATGTGCAAGTAATCAGAAACAGAGAGGAATTTCATATCCATTCAGCATCTATAAGCCTTCAGATGTTATGACTGGAATAATTTCATTCCCTTTGGATTAATTGTTGGTTTTTTAAGTGAGGCTGATGCCTAATGAGTGATGTTATCACACATGGATGTCAGATGACCAGTGTTTACTGACCCACTGCTGACATCTACTGCCACTGACTTCCATTGTTCTGCTGCTGACAGTAACAGTCAGAGGGTCTTACTGAAGTATTTATGTGTTTGAATGGAAAAACAGGACCGACAGTGAAACAGTACATGATGAAATGCATGGATTTTCTTTTGTGTTTGTTACAGATACGGTGCATGATGTTCTAGACCACGGGTGTCAAACTCATGTTCTTTCAGGTTCCACATTCAGCTCAATTTGATCTCCAGTGGGCCGGACCAATAAAATAATAACATAATAACCTATAAATAATGACAACCTGCAAATTTTTGTCTGTGTTTTAGTGAAAAAAAAAACCATAAATTCTGAAAATACTTACTTTTATAAAATATCCAAACAAAAAGAATGTAAAAAACCTGAAAAACTGAAATTTTCTTAAGAAAAATAAGTGCAATTCTAACAATATGCCTCAGTTTATCATTTCTACATGTGCATTATGGATCAGATCTACAAAGACACTAAACATTTAGTAATAGGCAGAAAATAGTTAACATTGTGCTTAATGTTCTTTTGACATTTCAGGTTGTTCATATTTGTTCAGGTTATTCACATTTTATTTGTTACAGGATAGTTTGTAAATGTAAATATTTTCATAATTTAATGTTATTTTTTGCACTAAAACAAAGTTGAAATTGAAGTTGTCATTATTTAACTATAGGCATAATGTAATGTTATTTTTTTCACATCAAACCGAGAAGAAAATATGGAATCATTATTTTTGTAGTTATTATGCTGTTATTATCCTTCATATTGGTCTGTATGTGGAACTGGAACTAAAATGAGTTCCACAGCCTTGACTGTGGAATGTTTGCACTTTGTAAATTCATCCCACGGGCCCGGATTGGAACCTTTGGTGGGCTGCATTTGGCCCCTGGGCTGCATGTCTGAGACCCCTGTTCTAGACCAATGTTTACTATTTAAAGAACAATTGTAGGATAGAAATTAAAAATAAAACTGTCCTGAGCCAAAAGATGCCCTTATACCTCAAAGTGGTGACTGTTTAAGATGCTCCTTCAGAATGAATTTGTTTGGATATTTTTAGAATAAATCAAAGTTTTTGTACGGTTTACAAAACTACACCAAAGAAAAAAAGTTACAGTGTCATTATTGTGTTGTGAAGCGAATATTAGCTGGTATATGAGAGCGTTCTTTGCAAAGGAGAATACAGCAGAACACCTTTAGGGCCTTAAAATAAGATAGGATATACTTTATTCATCCCCCAAGGGAGGAAATTCAAAATGTAAAGCCGCACAAGATAGTATATATTAATACAGTACAAATGTATTAATACAAAAATGTGAAAAAAAAAAAAAAAAAATGTTAAAGTGACTAAAATGACAAAAAATAGTAATAACAAGGAATAATAAGAATATAATAGTAAATAAAGTAACAAATCTGCAGCAGAATTAAAAGTACTCTCCTTTTACTACCACTACTACTTCTATTTCTATTCGTGTAGAAAATAATAAGTGTTATTCCTTACATATCGTTAGCCTCACAGTATAATTGCCTAAAGTCATATTTGGCCAAAAATATGACAAATGTGGCCCAGGAGCCACAGTTTGCCCAACCCTGTTTTTCACAGATATGCAGTGGGTTTATGAAGAAACTTTTATGTTATCACATCGATAGGTGTGGCATTGTATTTGTGTGTTCTCTAATTTTACCTCCAGCAGAACCACATACATGGTAGATCAAACATAGCTGAGAAAATGACAAATGCATGTTTAACATCAATCAAATCCTTTTCAATGGAACACATCTTGTATTGATGCTCGTTGGGCCCTCATTGCTTCCGACCAAGACCTTCAGGAAGCAAATAGCACTGCCCAGGAAGGGATTCAGCATTGGCTCGATAAGATATGATGATGAATTCACCAAATTTACACCAAATATAAATTAATTTATATAACGCCACATAATAACAAAAGTTTTCTCCTGACACTTTCTATTCAGAGTTGGTCTAAACCAGACTCTTATCCTGTAAACCTCACCCCATTAAAAAAACTAGCCACAAAATTCAAATTTTTTGAATTGAGATGTTTATTAGACCTTTTAACAAAATTCAAGCAAACTTTTTTCCTTATCATTTTGTTTTATGATATATTTTTTGTATCACATTTGATACATTGGGCATTTTATAAAGTACCTTATATGCGGCTGTATCAAATTAGAACACATTTGACCACAATTTAACTCTACTGTAAAGAATCAATTATCAAGTAACTATGCATTATTTCAGTACATGAAGTACTTTAAAAAAAAACAAAAAACCAACAACACAATATAAATGTTCTTCTTAACGTAACTCTTTGAAACGTTCCAAAGATTTTCCTGAGTAGGATGATTTAATGATAGAAAAAGACTAAAAATAGCCTTCCACTGGCCCTGTGGGATGATAATCCACCAGGGGACAGAAAACACCTTTCAGGTCACATAACAACAGGTTTTTAGGGAAAGTATTGATCTTGTTGATTAGATAGAGGTCTCAGAACCTGGCGATAGCAAGGTATGATACAAATGGTTTTAAGGGTTAAGGCAGTTCACAGACACCAACTGAATCCTCCAGGATCAAACACAAATGATCTGTTTTACATTAAATTTCCATTGAATGGGACGTTCTGTACCAACGCTGTAACAAACACTTTGCCGGACATGTTTGGGAAAGGCTTAAACACTGCCCCACCACACGGCACCACAAGCAATTAGATTAACTCACATCCCAGACATCCACTGAGCTCCTCTGTGTTTTCATCTGCCATCCGATGCCCGTCGCATATTTGTGTGATGGCTTCACTGAACAGCTTCAGCGTTCTGCAGCTCACCCCTTTCATTACAGTTGGACATAATTTTTGAGGTAGTGACTCACACAGGCCGTCCTCAAATGCCTGAATCACAATGTCTGACCTTTTTTTGAGCTGAAAAAATGGAGAACAAATACAGGCTAAATGCTGAAGTCACGCCATCTATCAGTAGTCTGCATCAAGGTTATTATCGTTAACGAAAACTAAGGAAACAACGAAAACAAGAATTGAAAAAAACATTTTTCATTCATTGAATAGATAAAAAGTATAATTAAAGAAAAAATGATAACTAACTGAAACTGTATTGTTGGCTTATAAAACTAACTAAAATGGTTTAAAAATTATAGATTAAATTCCCTTCGTTTTCGTTCTTTGCGATTTCGGATTGACACGAAATCGATGTATTTCACTCAAGTAATTTCTAGCTTGGCAACACCGTACTGCACTTCACAGTCTGTCACTTCTCGTCACTTGTCGTTTTAGAGTCCACAGACTAAAGTTGGGGAAATCAGCAGAGTCTGTATGGGATTACTGTAAGCACAGACTTTGTATTACTAAACTGCTTTAATTACAATGTAACTTAAATGATTTCAGTTTTATTCCATTACTATAAAATGTGCAGTCTATCTTACTAATTGTAGTACATCGTCGAAAGTACGAAAAGTGTAAGTTGAATGATTTAAATCACTCAGATTTAGTCATGACCACACCTTTTTATCTGTGCATTGCCTTGTGGGTATTGGGCATGTTGTTGTAAATGTGTTTTTTTCTGTGCAGGGGTCAGCGGGGTTGTGGTGTTAGTGTTCATTTGGACTGAATGTACGTAGTCAGTGCTTTTTGTGTTTGTTTTGTTATTTTGTAGAGCTGCACCATGAGTCAGAGCCACAGGCCCAACAATGGATTTACTGTTCAGCTAGGATTGTTCTTAAACAATATAAATCTTTATGCATTGCTAATTAATAGCACTTCCTGGGTTGGCAAATTACTCTGAGCTAACTTCCTGCCTAACTACCATCCATGCTACAATATATAAAGTTGAATAAATATACAAAACAATTTTATCGCAAAAGATTTTAATTTAAATCACCTTGGATTTGAGTCCAATGAACTGATGATATTAAGTCTAAGTTCTGCAAGCAACTGACATTGCATTAAGTTAAATTAACTTGGGCATTTAGTGTGTTGTTCTCAAAATAGCAATTCCATTCAAATCAAGCATTAAGTTTAATACACTCATGTTGTTCATTAGAGTCTGGTTTTCGACCGACTCGATATGTAAAGTGGCATGAGATAACTTTTGTTATGATTTGGCACTATATGAATAAAATTTGATTGAATTTGATTGATTACTCATTACTTAAATTTTGTAGGCAACGGGTTACCTCAGATTTTTTTTAAGTAAACTCAACTATCCAGTCCTTACAGTGATTGATTTGAAGTATGACAACATGGAAGATAAAAGATTAAAAAAACCTCAAACTAATACTAAAACCTAAGCATTTAGAAAAAAACTAAAACTAATAAAAACTAGCAAATCCGCTCTAAAAACACTAATTAAAACCAACTGCATTACAGAAAAAAAGTTGAAACTAAATCAAACTAAACTATAGTAAAAAACATCCAAAAACTATTTTAACTGGTCTGTGTTGTGGATGTGTTTTCTGTTTCAGTTCCTGGACGCCTCTGATGTTTGCTCAAAACAAAGTAAATGACCCTTAGCTGCATGCACCTATCTTTTACTGCTGACTCCACGTGTGCAATCATTCTAAATACTTTTAATGGACCTCATAAGGCAAGAACGTAACAGTCTGCGCTTTATAAATTGAGATGTCGGCGCATCAGCAAAGGTTTTGCCAAGAAATACATGTTGATACAAAAGACTAAAACAGGGCTATAATATGATGGTAACCAGTTCAGACGGGAATAGAAGACGAAACACCACAAACCCAAAGTAAACAAAATCAGGCTTTTTACTTCTACAATATTGAACTCCTAACACATTAAAAATAAACTCGATCCAGATGCAATGTCCATGAAGCAAATAATGCACAGTTTTCTGGAGTGCAACCAGCGACCTGAAACCTAATCCCGTCCCTTGAGTCGGTCATGTGTGATCTTCCAACACTCGAGTTTTAGATGCTGGTATGAACTAACCGAGTTGGCAAGTGCAGTTGAATCTATCAGGTTTAATGGGAGCTGTAGCAGCGTAATGAGAAGAGGCTGGACCGTGATGCAGATTCAGGATAATGGTTGACTTTAGGCTAAAGTCGGTCTTCGGAACACAGATCAATAGCATGTGGAAGATATTGAGGGTTTGGCCAAGATGGTTCTGATGTGAGTCATTTCCCAGGGTACACGTTGGGCCCGATTACAGCGGCTGAGTAACACCACTGTAGTTCTATGAAAAACATGATGACGAGGGAGAGTGGCTGGTTTGTGAGTTTTTTGGCTAATAATGTGTAGAGTATGGACGGATGATCCGGCCAAAGGACCATGTGATGAGTTTTTGACGTAGATTCTGATCCATAAAGTGAATATAGTTCGTCTCACCTCTTACAACCAAAGTTTCCCAAAAAGTCAATCCAGCCCTGGAATGAATTAATAGAGCAGTCTGTGTTGACCTTTTCTTTATCAGCTGGTATGGGCCACTTACCCTTAAAAATAGGAACAGGTTGCAGGGCACCACTAAAGTGTGCAGCAGAATTACTGGCACCACACTAACTGATCTGATTGTGTTGTACCAGAGGCAGACTCTGAAGAAGGCTCAGTCAGTCCTTGATGATCCCAGTCATCCCCTGTATGATGAGTTCAGGTTGCTTCCATCTGGTCGCAGGTACAGTGTTCCTAAATGTAGGACCAATAGGATGAGGAATTCTTTGGTTCCGGCAGCCATTGTTCTGCTGAATAATTCTTTGTAATGTTGGTGCTATTGTCTTTAATGGACTATTTATTGTATTTATTGTTGGTTTGTTGTCCGTGTGATACTGCTGGCTGTAGAACAAATGGCCCCTCGGGGATAATAAAGTTTACCTTGAACCTTGAACGTTGCATAATAACAGTCAGTGGTGTCAAAGTCATTTTAGTTCAGGTTCCACATTCAGCCCAATTCAATCTAAAATGGATCAGACCAGTAAAATACTATCATAATAACCTATAGAGAATGACAACTTATATGTGTTTTAATGTTAAAAAAAAAGGAAAATTACATGAACATGTTTACAGTTTATGAAATATCCTTTCATGAAAAGTGAATAATATCAACAAATATGAACAACCTGAAATGTTTTGTGTATTTGTCGATCCACTGTGATCTGTTAGTTGTAATCCACATGTGTAAATGATAAACTGAGGCATAAATTTGTTAAAATTGCACTTTTTTTTTCTCTATTTAACTTTCCTCAAGTGATTTATCATCATTTTTTTGTAATCTTATTTGCTTTTTTTTATATATACTGAAAATCAGGTATTTTGTACACTGAATTCACTGATCATGTAGATGTACATAAAGATGTTCATAAAACCTCAGAGTAAAGTTGAGGATTATTATATCAAACAGAGAAAACTGAAGAAAAAAGGACTTTCTCAGCATAAATATCAATAACTGAACGCAAGAAGAAGTGTCTCCATCCACTGTCATTTATCAACTCCATGGGTTTGGAATCAATGTTGTAGAAGATGACAGATGACATCCTGCACATAGTCCAATAGAACCTGCACAGAGGCTTTAATATTTACTTTAACCTCCTCAGGACCCAGCTATGGGTTTTCTGTCCACATTTGTGGACAAGAGTTTCACAACTTTATACAAAAAAAAAAAAAAAAAAGGAAAAAAGAAAGAAAACTGTCCACACAAAGGACATTCCCATAAACAATTTTAAAAACTGCTATCTGAAAAAAACTGTTGCATCATGATGGTTCCAATATATGCACATATTTAATAAAAAAACCAACAAAAATCTTGTACTTGCTGACATTTTCCTGGGTCTTAGGAGGTAAGGGAGAAGTAGATTAGCACACTCATCTGCAGAACAATGAAATGGGATGTATGATTTCTAAAAAAAATGGAACCCAGGGGCAGCATATACAAAGAAACAGGATCCAGAATAGAACCCTGAGGCACCCCAAAGCCTTCAAATTCAACTGGTATTATATCAGAACAGAGAAAACTGAAGAAAAAGTGACTTTTTCAGCAAAAATATATCAATAACTGAATGTAAAAACAAGCATTTACATCCACTGTCATTGATCCAACTCCACTGGTTTTACTGGTGAATCAGTGTTGTAGAAGATGACAGTGTTTCCACTGTAACTACGGAGCCTCTGAATGTCCAAATGGGTCATATCTGATGACCCATGAAAAGATGAAGAACTGTATTTTACACCAATTATTGACATGTATTGATAGGATTAATGGATCGACAGGTGTTAAACAGCTTTAGATCAGTAGATGGTTTTGGTGTTCGGTGGATGTTTGGGTCTTTATGGGTTTAAACTTAATCATGAACAAAATCTTTAGGTTAGGGTTATCACACGCACTTAAGTTCCAGTGATTTTCCTCAAAGGATGTCTCCACACCTGCTTTTGGAGATTAATGTCAGAGATAGTAGAGGTTGGAAGGCGGCCTCTCCACATTCTACAACTGTAGACTGAGATGAGGAATGTCCCCCTGGACGCATGTTTAGAATAGTTTCTAATGTAATCTAACATGAATGCTAAGAGCATGATGGTACCGTTAGGTCAAGAGTCATGAAGGCACATGAGGATGTCAGTGGAGGAATTCACGGCGATCCCCAGTAAAGCCCCCCACATGGTTTCTCAGTATAGCTGCCCCCATTCTGCCCATCCATCTATAGGGTTCGTGGTCCATCTGAGCAGAACATTCCCAGCTCCGCTCTCGAGGACACTGAGTAGAGACGGTTTCACTTGTCAGCGCCCACAATTCACACTGACATATGCATATATTAAACGTACTATGTTTAGAAGATGTTATGCGAAGTTGTGATCCCAACGCACTGGTGGATGAGTGCCGAGAGTCTAAAGCTCCAGACCTTACTGACTGTCAATCATTAAAGTATGTCTGAGGCAATTTGGTTCAGTAATATTCCATCACTATGGCTCTCAGTTTTCATCTCTCTTAGCTTTGTTGCTATTTTGTCCATTTAATGCTACTGGCCGGTGCTTTTTCCCATAGGTCGTCTCATTTACATTGTAAATGCACTGAAAAGAGACTCTTAAACAGGATTGATGCTCTACAGAGAGTCTGGGGTCATTATACAGTGTTAGTAAATGGTTGTTCTTTTATGTCATAGTCGACTTAGAAAGACCCAGAGCTACTTTTATGGCAGTTCCTAAATTATTTTTCCTCTGTGTTTAATCTTTGTTAAGTGATTTTTGAACATTTATTGTAATATTATCCTCTTTATGTTGATTTTTTTCAGTGTAAGCATGAATTTCCCTATATTTAATTCACTGATAAGACAGGTCAGAACATCAAAACCAGAGAAAACAGAGTAAACTGGGACCCAGGGGCAGCATATACAAAGAAAAAAGGATCCAGAATAGAACCCTGAGGCACTCCAAAGCCTTCAAATTCAACTTATTATATCAGAAGAGAGAAACTGAAGAAAAAGTGACTTTTTCAGCAAAATACACTACCAGTCAAAAGGTTTAGAACACCCCAATTTTTCCAATTTTGTATTGAAATTCAAGCAGTTCCCAGTCCAATGCACAGCTTAAAATGGTACAAAGGTAAGTGGTGAACTGCCAGAGGTAAAAAAAAAAATAAATAAAAAAAAGTAAAAAGATACAGTTAACAGACTGAAAAATAATGTACATTTCAGAATTATACAAGAAGGCCTTTGTCAGCGAACAAGAAATGGGTTAACAACTTAAAGCAGTTCTGCAGCAATGGAGGTTGATCAAGCCTCGAAAGTTGGTGTTACCAATTCCTACAGGTATCCCAGCATTTGTGTATTCCTTCCAACCCCCTCTGTCTACATAAAAGTAGTGTTGGCACACTTTGGTACCATACCGCTGGGAGCGTTATTTGAACAGTATTGTACTGGAAAACTGGAAGAATTGGGGTGTTCTAAAGCTTTTGACTTGTAGTGTATATCATTAACTGAACATAAAAAAAATTGTCCTCATTCGTGGCTTTCCACTGGACATATGCACAAAACTTACTGATATTTACTAAATGTAAAAAAATTAAAAAATTAAAAAAAAAAAAAACAGAAGTGCGTAATGTTGGTTTATCCATTACATCACAAATGCGATGATTTGTTTATTATCATGACATGACTCGAGAGGTCATTCCATAAACATGGCGACGAACGTAAATATCGTGTTGATTTACAGATATATTCATTATTATTATATATTACCCCTCTGAGGGAAAAGTTACTTTTTCAGCAAGATAACAATAACTGAATGTAATAAAACAAGTGTCAGTGATCCAACTCCATGGTTTTTACAGGTGAATCAAAGTTGTAGAAGATGATGGTGTTTCCATGGTAACTATGGAGCCTCTGAACGTCCAATGGGTCATATCTGATGACCGTGAAAAGATGAGGAACTGTATTTTACACCAGTTCTTTCCATGTATTGATAGTATTAGTGGATCAACAGATAAACAGTTTAGATCAGTAGATGGTTTTAGTTTTTGATGGTTTTCAGACTAAATACAGGGGTTCCAGATGTTATGAAATTATAAATTCATCCTCATTTTTCAAGTGTTTTTGCTAATTTTCTTCTCAATTTAGAAGTTTTGTTCACTTTTATGCCATATTTCAAGGTTTTTTTTTAGCTCATTTTTCCTTTTTTTTTTTTTTTTTTTACATTTTGCTCATTTATTCTCTTTTTGCTACTTTTCTATATTTTATTCTATGAATAATTGAGATAAAAACTGTATTTTACACCACTTATTTCCATGTATAGATAGAATTTAGTGGATCAACAGGTATTAAAACAGTTCCATTATGGGTTACACATGTTGACAATATTAAATACAAGCTTATGTTAATTTATACTCAGGACACTTGAGATCTGTTATCAGGTTGAGAGCCGTGACTTAATGCTGCTGATTAAACCTGCCTCCATCATCATCATCAAAAGCGGCGGTGGCTAATGGAGGTGATGGAGGCAAAGGGGGCGGAGTCTGCCGGTGTTTGTGTGTCTCTAGGGGGCGAGTGTAGCCAAGTGTCCAGCCAGAGCGCTTCCATCAGTTTCTAACTGTGACACTGTGTGATCATCTGGCTCTGGTGGATATTTATAACCCCCAGTCAGCCCCCCTCCCCATGACCACCCACCCCTCGCCCCTTGCCTTTCGCCCCTACCCCCCCTCAGGCTTGGTGTGCTGTCCCTCCCTCCTCCCCTGCCATGTTGAACAGGTCTGACGGATCCCAGCAGCAGGCACAGCCCGTCAAAAGTCACAAAGAGAGAAACAAGACAGTTAGAGCGACAACGGTGAGCGTCTCCTGTCCCATGCCCCGTCTCCATTTAGTCAGCTCTGCTTGTCATCGCCCTCGTCCTCCTCTTCCTCCTGTACACCTCTGTTAGATGAGATCATACCTGGTAGGTTGACTGTTGCTGTGGGCTCTGTCCTACCGTCTGTCCGTCCATACTGTCCGTCTGTCCTGCTCTAGCTGTCTGTTTGGCGAATACATGGTGTGAAGTCTTGTTTTGGTTTTCGACACAAAGGTCACTCGTGTCCACATGTTCACATTTCAGGAATCGTCTGTTGTAACATAGATTCTATTCCATATTTAAACCCATCACGATGTGACTGACCTGAATTAATGAGAACGTTGGCTGCCTCTTGATATTTTCCATTATTTGTTGGTATGTGGATGGCAAAGGGGGAAGCGAATGTGCCCCCCCCACCCCCTTCCTAAACTTTTAGGAAGTGTCCTGTCCCATTAGTATGATGGACGCTAACAAGATGAGTGTCGCATTTAAAACCAGCCTTGT
Organism: Sphaeramia orbicularis; assembly: GCF_902148855.1. Lineage (NCBI taxonomy): Eukaryota > Metazoa > Chordata > Actinopteri > Kurtiformes > Apogonidae > Sphaeramia > Sphaeramia orbicularis. The sequence goes on from NC_043972.1 coordinate 11,663,649, forward strand.
CTTAGACGTTGTGTATTTTTGGAATTTTTACCACAACCACCTGTGTTCATCTGTGACGACAATCCCATTGTTGTTATTTTCAGTGACAGATTTCTTCTATAATACTTCAAAAACCTTCTGGGACTTGTAGTAAAAAAATGTCTCTAAAATCTGGAGACATAAGTGAAAATGTCATTTTATTCAGTTGGAATGAAGGTTATAATGGCTTTGGATTTTTCATTATAGTTTAGTTTTATTTAGTTTTGACTTTTTTCTCTAATTCAGTTTGTTTTAATTCCTTTTTAGAGCGAGTTTGCTAGTTTTTTATTAGTTTTCGTTATTTTCTAAAGGCCTTAGTTTAGTTTAGTTATGGTTTTTTTTTATATCTTTTCTCTCTCTCTGTCGTCGTATTCAAAGTAAATCCCAGACAGGATACTCTGCCTGCTTTTCTCCCAACTTTAGTCTCCATGGTTCCAGGTAGAGAGTGGGACCAGAAGACGACTGGAAACCACAAGTGATGAGAAGTTACGAAGCCCTGAAGTGTTGTATGGGGCCGCTAGCTAAAATTGCTTGAGGAAATAAATCGATTTCATATTCATCCGACGTTGACAAAAGCACAAAAACAAAGGGAATTTAATCCATAATTTTTTATACATTTTAGGTAGTTTTGTAAGCACACAATACAGTTTCAGTTAGTTATCTATTTTTTTCTTGTAATTAATAGTTTATTATTATTTAATTTAAACGAAAATGTTTTACAATTCTAATTTCGTCATTTCGTTAGTTTTCCTTAATGAAAATAACCTCGGTTGGAATTTAACGACCATCCTTCACGTCCACTTGAGAAGCACCAGTTCAGTTTTTTTTCTTCTTCAACAAAACCTTCTCAATCTGAAGTAAAATATTAGATATATATAGTATGATATATATATATAATATATCTATATATATATATATATACTAGATCTACATATATATATATATATATAAATATATAATATGCTAGGTAATGTGAGTTTCCTGTGTGCCCAGTACTTTATTGACACCCATGTTGTTTGCTGATAACCACAACTTCCTGCACAGTTCATAGAGGTGATTAAAATGATGATAGACCTTATAAACATTTCTTAGTAATGCGTAACATTGCTTCACCTTCCTCCAGAATCAGTGGGATGAAGCCAAAGCCCACTCAACAGCCCATCCCAGGTGGTAACACACCGCTGTGGTTGTTCCAAGATGCATGAGTCACAGCATCAGAGACACACAAAAACAAGATCTATTTAGTGATGAAGCGCTTTTTTTGTTGGGTGTGTCTTATAGAACCATGAGTAGATTCATCAGGGTTCCAGCAGGGTCTTAAAAAGTCTTGAATTGACAAATCTGCATTTAATACCTTAAAAAAAAGTTTTTAAAAGGTATTAAATGTGATATGGTAGGACCTAAGTTGTGTTGCCATAAATTAATTTGCTGTATTGTGTTTAAATGTGCCCAAGCTGCAAAGTAGATAGATGGATGATATGATAGATAGATGATGATGATGGAGATAGACGATAGATAGTAGTAGATAGATAGATAGATAGATAGATATATAGATAGATAGATAGATAGATAGATAGATAGATAGATATAGATAGATAGATAGATAAAAAAATTAAAAACGGGAAAAAAAAAACCCACAGCAAACACAGAGCTACTGGAAGGGCTGCCACTCGCAACGGTGCTGGAGGAAAAAAAAAAATTAGTAACGTTAGTCGACAATTTATACTGAAATTCGGAAGTGGTTATCGCTAAATTTGCAGCCCCCTGGTGAGAAAAGTTGTAATGGTAGGAATCAAGGCTTTGAAATAAATAAATAATTTTCCGAAATTCTAGGAGTTTACGAATTTTTGCCTGTGTGGCTGTGAAATGGGCATTAAATTCTGTTCTACATAGTCTTAAAAAGTCCTAAATTTAACTTGTATAAACCTGTAGGAACCCTAACCTTAGAAAACCTTTTTTTTTTTGTCCTTCCTCCTTTGCGTTCACCCTTCTTTCTAATCTTTGTGTCTATAATTTGCAAGTTTTTCCAAACAAGGCATCCTGTGTGCATCCCCTCATTGGCCGAGGCAAAGATAAATCGTGGACTCTTGTAGATGTTGGTCCTTAGCCCTTAAATGTAGAAGTGGATCAAAATGACCCCTGTTTTCTTCCAATCTATGTAATGAAAAGTTATTATTTCATATTCCAGTTATTCCTAAAAAAAAAAACATTTTATTGACATCATGACATTTAAATCTTTTTATTATCTTTTATAGATTTTATATAATTGTAGTTTTTGTATTACTATCCCAAACTTCCGGTGGGTCAAAATGAATATATTGTCTTATCTTTCATACTGATACGGTAGGACTTCAGTTGTGTTGCCATAAACTAATTCACTGTATTGTGTTTAAATGTGTCCAAGCTTCAAAGTAACATTATTCGACAATTTATACTAAAATTAGGAGGCAGTGTATCGCTAACTTTGCAGCCCCCGTTGAGAAATTCGGAACAGTGGAATCAAGGCGTTGGAGTAAATAGGGTTCCAATGCAAGTGTAAGGTAATTTATGTGGAAGAAATGTCAGGTTTAACTTTAGGTCGCTTTTTCCATTGAGCATCTTGTGCAAAACTGTTTCTTAGAAAACTCCCATCCATGTCCGTCCCCGCTTGTAAAACAGCTGAACCATCCTTGGGGGGGGGTGGGCAGACTAGAAAGGCCTCTGACTGCAGTAATAGCTTCAGGGGAAACAGCAGGAATTCCAGCTCGGGGCGGTCCTGTTTAAAGCAGCCACACCCACCCTGGCCCCCTCCCTCCCCACCCTCCTCCCACCCCCGGCCCCCTCCCCCAGGCCCACCTGTCACCACTGCCCAGGCTTGTCCCCTCATCCCTCCACCTTAGTCCTCCGTCCTAACAAATGCCTCTAAGTCCCCCGCTCCCACTCTGCCTGCCCTAGTGCTTTTGGGCCATTTAGTCACTCTGATTCTGTTCTGGAACCTGAGGAAAAAAAAGAGGCAAGGTAAGAGCTGCAGGATGCGCCGTATTAAGGGGTCTGGGTAGAGAAGGGGGGATTACGATGCTAGAACTGTGGAGGGAGTTAAATTTGAGGTGGTGTTTAAACTTTAAGGACGATTGTGTCGCCGGTGACACAATTTTGCATGCACCGTCAATCAAATTAGGCATGACTCCTGAACTGTTAGCGCTATCAACAAAATAAAACATCTTTTATCTGAGGTTGGGTTCTTTCTGTTGGTCTAGAACACATTAGGGTAGGGTCCTGCATTGGCTGAAGAGGAGGGGTGGAAGTGGGCGGAGCTTAGAGCAGGAGGTGGTAGAGAGATGGAAGTTTTTTTATTACTTTTAGCGAAGTTTTAGCTGTGAATTCTTGGAAATAATTGCATGCATGATATATCGTATTGTGATCCTAGTATTGTGATTTGTATCGGAATTCAGATTCTTGCCGATACGCACCCCTGCACTGTAAGCCCGGGTTTTGTATTTACTAAAATGCTTTAATTACAATGTACTTCAATGATTTCAGTTTTATTCCATTCCTATAAAATGTTCAGTATATTCTACTAATTTATAGATATAGTCGAAAGCATGAAAAAGTTGAAGTTGAATGGATTTTAAATCATTCAGTTTTAGTCATGACCACACCTTTTTATCTGTGCATTGCATGTGGGTATTTGGCATGTTGTTGCAAATGTGTTCTTTTTCTGTGCAGGGGTTCAGCGGGGTTGTGGTGTTAGTGTTAATTTGGACTGAATGTGTGTATGGTAATGTTTATTGGCCTTTTTTTGTTTGTTTTTTGTATTTTTATGGAGTTGCACCATGAGTCAGAGCCATAGGAAGAACTATGGGTTTCTTATTCATCTAGGATCATAATTATTTAATGTAAATCTAATGCCTTGCCAAATTAAAAGCACTTCCTGTACTGACAAATTACTCTGAGCTAACCTCCTGCCCAACTACCATCCACGCAGCACTATATTAAGTTGAATAATTATACAAAGCAATTTTATTGCAAAGTATTTTAATTTAAATCAACTTGGAATTGAGTCCAATGACCTGATGATATTAAGTCTAATGATTATACAAAGCAACGGACATGCAGCTAGTTTTCAGTTAAATTAACTTGGCATTTAGGTTTTATACTCAAAATAGCAACTCCAGTCAAATCAAGCATTTAAGTTTAATCCACTCAGTTTTCATTACTTTAAATTTTTTAAGGCAACCGGTTTACTCACATTTTTTTAAGTAAATTCAACTTATCCGCTCTTACAGTGTCGTTCTAATGTTAGTCCTTATAGAGTTAAAGCCTGTTTTAATGTTATTATTATTACTCAGTTAATTTTGATGCGTTGGTGCTCACAGGTGGTGTTCCTGGCGCTAACGCCTCATAGCAGCATTAGTTCCATTCCTGCGTAACCTTGAATCCTGTCAGACCTGGTCCACGGGATGAGACCAGGACCAGATCCTCTGCCGGGTCTGTGTCGGATCCACTGGTTCTGTTAAATCCTGCTGAGGAAGAGTCTGTTCTGAACTGGTATTAACAGTGTCAGAGTCTGATACATGTCACAGAGGACAGACACATTAGACTCCACCCGTCCCTGACGTCAGTGAATGGGTTTTATTCCAGAGGAGATGGTGGCTGTCATTAATACAGTCCAGAGTGGTAGAGAAACAGAGTCGCGACACTCATAGACTCCCATTGTAAATATAATGCGATCAGAATCGGTTTATTTTCCATTTGCAGAAAACCTGCATTGGAAAACGAGTTGCAAGAGCTCAGCATAAACATACATAAAAGACAGTAGAAGGTAAAAAAAAAAAATGAACAAATTATATGAATAAGAGGAATAAAAGACAGCGTGACCCCCCCCCCCCCCGCCCACATCTATTATTATTTATTATTGTACATACTGTATATGTTATATTTTCTGAGCAGATGGAAATATAAAACACAGTTAATGCGAACACACCCGTTTGTATTCTTTTATTTCCTCCCCCAATGAGAATCGACAACAGAATCGATGAGGAATCGCATTGATAAGCACAATCGACAATGGAATCGGAATCGTTAAATTCTACCAATTCCCATCCCTATCAGCGTGAGGTTTGTTTGGAACTATTAAGGCTTACATGAACCACGTGATCACTGTAGCAATGATATCAAAGCATGCTGCAACTCAGTCTTTCTATGGTTTGGTGTCGCCCCTGTGCGTGTTGGGTCCCGCCCCTGTGCGTGTCGGGTCCCGCCCCTGTGGCTGTTGGGTCCCGCCCCTGTGCGTGTCGGATCCCGCCCCTGTGCGTGTCGGATCCCGCCCCTGTGCATGTTGGGTCCCGCCCCTGTGCGTGTCAGATCCCGCCCGTGTGTGTGTCAGGTCCCACCCCTGTGGCTGTTGGGTCCCGCCCCTGTGCATGTCGAGTCCCACCCCTGTGGCTGTTGGGTCCCGCCCCTGTGCATGTCGAGTCCCACCCCTGTGGCTGTTGGGTCCCGCCCCTGTGCATGTCGAGTCCCACCCCTGTGGCTGTTGGGTCCTGCCCCTGTTCGTGTTGGGTCCCACCCCTGTGGCTGTTGTGCCATCCTGGTGTTTACTAAAGTGCTCTTTTACCAGCTGTACTTGAACACCTGCCAGGTTGGAGACGCTCCCAAACCCTTCATCAGCCTTTGAACTAACACACGTCCACTTTCATGTCTTTATTTACGTCCACCTTCATGTGATTATTTACGTTCAACAAGAGCCGTTTATGAGTCGATTAAAGCGCAGAAGCACAGAACACACAGCTGAGTACACTGACCAAAAGAAAAGAAACAATAGGCAGGTCAGTAAGACAGGGAATTAAGGACGTTTGGACTAAATATGAGCGGTGATCATAAAGGAATTAGTCTGTTAAAGTTATTTTATCAGCTGTTCATGTGACATGATCTAAAGGGAAAAAATGTCACTGAGTTGTAGATTTAACAAACTGAGCCTCGATCTGTGTGTGTTTTCATCTGTAGAAAGAATGGAAACCAGTACATACATGTGTGTTTGAGGGAAAAAGGATTTTCATTGGTTCAACACTTCTTCCTCTTCTTCTTCCTTTTCTTCTTCTTCTCTTTCCACTTCTTCTTCTCCTTTCTTCGTCCTCCTCTCCTCCTCCTCCTCCTCTTTTATTGGTTATTTATTCTTTTTTCTTTTCTATTTTTTCCCCCTTTCTTTTATTCTTTTTCTTATTTATTTTTTAGTTTTTCTTTTTTCTTTTTCTTTCTAATTTCTTCTCCTTTTCCTCTTATTTCTTCTTTTTCTTCCCCTATTTTTTTCTTATTTTTCTTTGCTTCTTTCTCTTTTTTCTTCTTTTTTCTTTTTCCTATTTTTCTTTTAATACATTCTTCTTATTCTTTTTCCTTTTTCTTCTTTCTTCTTCTTCCTCTTTTCTTTTCTTTTATTCTTATTTACTCTTTTTTTCTTTTTACTATTTTTCTTATAATTTCTTCTTTTTATTTTTCGTATTTCTTTTTCTCCTTACTTCTTTTTCCTCTTATTTCTTCTTTCTTTGTTTTTTTCTTTTTCTTCTCATTTTTTTTATTTATTTTGTCTTTTGTTTCTTCTTGTTAATTCTTCTCTTCTTCTTCTTCTTTTTCCTTATAACACTTACTGATCAGTCACGTGTAATATTTTGCACTAACATTTTTCTTCAAAACATTAATTTAAGTTTCATAGACGTCTCCTGTTCATGGACGTCCTGTTCTTCATGGACATCCTCCTCTTCATGGACGTCCTGTTCCTTCATGGACATCCTCCTCTTCATGGATGCCCTGCTGTCTTTCCCTCCCTGTGGTCTCCCATTTCTCAGGTCGTGACCTTGGGTCCAGAATTTCTATCAGTTAATTCTTTATTATCTGATACAGGGTTAAATGCGTCTGTCGCCTTACTCATCTGTCCAGTCCCGGTCCAGTCCAGGCCCCTCATGGGGTCTTCTGGTCTTAACTGTCCCCCATTCGCTGGCATCTGTCCTCCGCCACTCACTTTCTCCGCCACCGTGGGGGTTCGGCGTCTGACGGTCCGGTTCGTGCAGAGAACAGAGCACGTTTCCTCCCGACCGGTTTGGGAATCCGATCAGCTGAAAGGTTATGAGTTAGAGAGCGTGGCCCGGTCCGCCTCTAAATACCCCGTCAGTCACACAAGGTGCATCACTCGGCATTCTCCCCCCGAACTTTGACCTTTCATCTGTGTTTGTTTTCTCTTGCTCAAGCTGCCAAAATTGGCGTGTCCGGCCCCCGGGGGCAGAGCAGGATATAATGTTGCCAGACGTTTCTCAACTTAAATTCACACTTTGTAATTCAGGTGTAATAGAGGCTTCACGCATGTTGACATTACCGGATGTTGAGTGAAAAGGTGTTTAGATAAATGGGGTTTTTCCCAACGGACAATCAGACGGTGGAATCCTTCCTCAACCCTTAGACGCATAAATGAGTCAAAATAACCCTGGGGATTGTTTTCTTTGTCATGAAATGTTGTGATTATTTCATATTCCAGGTATTCCTCAAAAACATGTCTTTGACATCATGCTATTTTGAATTTTTATCTTACCGTTTAGAGATTTTTATGTAATTATAGTTGATGTTTTACTACCCAAAACCCTCCCATATTTAGGTCAAAATGACCCACATTAATTACAATAGAATTACATCTGAACCTTTGATTCATTCAACAGTAAAACCAAAGGACTCATATTAATGTTATATACTATAGATTATATGCTTTGCTTTTTAAATGAAAATAAAAAAGATTTCATCCGTTAAATCATTGTGTTTTCAGACTAAAACATAACACAAATGACTCTTTTTGACAAAAGTATCCTAAAAAACACACTGATTGAACATATTTTTGACCCCTTTCTGGACGTGTGCAGGTCCAGACCATCATGCTTTTAAGGGTTAATCTTAATTAAATGTTCAGAATTTTCACAGCAGGTATTCTTAGGTGTAATTGGTTGAACAGGTGTGTGTGTTGTCGGCGGAAGGAAGTTTCCTCGACTTAATGTGATGGAAGCTGAAAGTAGAGAATGTGTCGACTCATTTTTTCACTTGCCTTGTAAACTATTCCGGTTTGACACGTCAAAGCCACGGGTGGCGTTTAATGTACATGCCACAGCCAAACAACGCTGCTGTAGAGGCCAAAGCAGGACCCCAGGTGTAGGTTCTGTGGGTTCTGTGGTTCTGGACTGGCCCATGGAAAAGCCAACGTTCTTCCTGGAAACGTCCACAATCTCCACTCACTGTGTATCCGACTGTGTTTTTCCATGTGATTTTATAAGAAACCGCCTGGATCTGCTGGAACCAGTAGGCATGAGTCACTTCATAAACGGTGACTCAGGGGAACCCAATGGGGGTTTTGGATTCTGCTCCACAGTCCCTCTGGGAACGCTCAACAAACCGGCTGAAAAAAGCCACTCAGGGACCATTTAGGACGATGGTTTAGGGCGGTTTTATTTATGAGCAGCTTCGGGGCCATGGAAACCATCCGGTCCTGTACTGGGTGTTTATTTATACCCCTGGTGACCCCCCATTTAGGATTTCACAGCCCCCTTTAACATATATAATGACATCAGCAGTTTACTTTATAAATATACAACATGCATACATCTGTGGAGGCTGTAGAAGGTATATCATAACCTGTCAAAACATATAAATCTACAAAACTATTGGTTTTTCTTTAACCCTGTAAAGTTTGAACCGTTTAAACCATTGACAGAAAATTCCAGTTCTTTGAAACTGGACCCTTTATTGGTCCTTCTAAACAACCCTTCATTTTTTTTCATGCATCTAATTGTATACATCAGGTTTTTAAGACAAAAAATTCACACTGATCATGTAGAGGGCTTCAAAACTCATGTATCAAATATGATAACGTTTGTTGTTGTAGGGTAAAGCTGCAGGTATCTGGTGTGAGCCTATTTATGCACACTTTACACTTCATGTTATAAATGGTCATAATCGTTAGCCTCATAGTATAGTTACTTAAGTCATATTTTTTCAGATCAAAGCAAATGATGCAAAATGTAGCAGCTGTGTTTAGTATAATGCATTTATACAGATATCGCAATTTGGCCAAAAAATATAACTTCCCTCATCTCAATGGGAACTTGTGACTAAATAAATGCTAATTAAAAATGTGTTTTATTCACATTGTTGATTTCCACATTTAAAAAATACCCGTTAAAACATCAAATTATGTTATTTCATCAACATAAAATGATTGAAAATGAAGAAAAACTCCAAATATCACTTGCTTTTAGAAGAAATGGGAAAAGTTAGAGTTTTGGACTTCATGTTATAAAAGGTTATATTATTTTTTACAATTTATTTTAGGTCAGAATTTCAAAGTTGTTAATTTTTGCCTGATTTTTCAAATTCTGACCAGCCAATGGGAAAATTCCTACTTTAACACTGTAGTAAAAACACACATTGAAACATTTAAGTATTTAACATTTAACCTAGCATACAAATAATAATGTATATAACTAAGGTTGCTTTATTCACTGGCATATGACAGGATGTAAAAAATCTTAAAAACTAATAATAAATAATCCAATTTTTATGTGAATATTGGGGGCCAAAAGGTTTTTTGTTATTTTTTCGCATCAAAACATCTAGTTTGTTTCCGTTAATAATATGGTATTTAAAGGGTTAAAAATATGACAGTTATTGAGTATTTGTTATTTTTGTTTATGGTCAAGTTGATGAAATCCAAAGAAATGTAAAAATGTTTAAAAACAAACAGTATGAAAACCACAACAGTGCAGGTTATTAAGTGTTGTGGATCTAATCGATTGGAAAAGTGTTTCTGTAAAAAGATCCTGAGCGACTATGTCACTGCTCACTGTCCGTGCACCATGTGAGCAGATCAGAGGGGCTCCTGGGGCTCAAAGGTCAGCATCCTGTAAGAAGAGAACACTGCACATGTAGGTGCTTACCTTTTGCGTTTGACCTGAGATCAGCTGTGGCCGTCGTAAATCTCCACATCCTGGGGTTGAGTGGCGGCGGTGGGTGTGCGTCGCTCCGTTGGCCTTTACAGTCACTCGTCATCGTTGTCGTCGGGGGATTGAGACACATTTGTTGTCTTTGTTGTGTAGCTGATGCGACAACTTCCAAGTCTTCAGGGATACAGTAACCCTTAGGAGTCCCTGAACGCACCATCACTTTCAAATCACAGAACTGACATAAAATGACATATGCTGTGACACCGGATTGTTGTTATAAGTAGTTGTATATAGTTATAGTAGTTGTATATAGTTATGATAGTTGTATATAGTTGTGATAGTTGTATATAGTTATAGTAGTTGTATGTAGTGTGATAGTTGTATATAGTTGTAATAGTTGTGATTGTTATATATAGTTATAGTAGTTGTATAATAGTTGTATATAGTTGTAATAGTGTATATAGTTTATGAGTTTAGAAATGGTTCATTGAACATGTTTGTGTTCATGTTGTGAAACCAGATTGTTGTTATAAATATTTGTATATAGTTGTAGTAGTGTATATAGTTGTAATAGTTGTATATAGTTTTGTGAGTTGTATAAATGCTTCATTGAACATGTTTGTTTGTATTGTGAAACCAGATTGTTGTTATAAATAGTTGTACATATAGTAAATAGTTATATATAGTATAAATCCCTGAGGCATGCCTGCATTTACATGTAAATAGTTGTAAATAACTTTATTATCTGCTAAATTTGTAATTTTTTTTTTTTTTTTTTTTTACATTTTCAATTTATATGTTCCTTCTAAGTTATTAAAAATCCTTCATTCAACATGTTTTTGGTGGAAAAACAGTAAAAAATCTGACTTTTTCTTACCCGGATTTCCTATTTTTGTGTGATTTAGGTTCCAGTGTGTTCATACAAACATGTCAAATATAATAAATATCTGTTCAGTCAGAGGTGAAGTTGGACTGATGAAAAATGAAACCAAACAAGGAAACAGTTTAATAATGACAAACCTCAAGGCTAAATGAAAAGGACTGATGAAGGGCCAGAATGTCCACGTCCCCTGTTACATGTGAAACAGTAGAAACATGTCGTATCGCTGATGCTCCGATGAGTTGAAACTGTACTTTTATAATAAACCACCATCTGTGACTTCAGTTCTAAGAACAGAACCGGTATTAGCACAGAGCTGTCAATAAAAGAGTGGAAAAAACAAAAGTATGAAGCATCGACGTCCAGTTTAATGACGAGTTCAAAGTGCATCGACTATAAATGAATCAACACGAGGACAAAATGCAAAACCTGTTGAACTACCGCTGTTATGGTGTTGTGTCCGGTCATGTGGGGCAGGAGGGGGTGGGGGGTTTAGGGGAGGGGCCGCTTTCACCTGTCAGACAGTAGTGGTGTCCTTTTTAAGCCTCCATTCACCCCCTGGTGCATGCTGGAGTCACACCGTCAATCTACCAGACTCCCACTAGTGTCAGGATCCCAATGGCCTCAGAGGGGATGTGGACCCGGGGGATTCTTGGTATTACCTGGGCCGTATGGACACAGGAGCAGGTTTTGGTCGTAGGATGTGTGTATAGGTGAGTGCAGAACCACTGACCAGTGGGACAGGGGGGCGGAGTCAGTTAATGTGGAGTTTTGTCCCAGGGCGGAGAAGAAACCACACGGTTGTTTCCATCAGAGCTGAGGGTCAGTGGGATGGGGAGATATATTTAACCCTGATTTACATGTATTAATGTTTAACTTACACAAAAGTAAATGGATGCATGTTGTTCCCACCTGACTATTTAACCATGACTTTTATAAAATATTCTATATTTGAGACATAATTAAGGAGAGTGACAGCGACATAGTTTGTATCTTGATGAATGAATGTGATGGACTACGACATTCCTGTACCTACTATTGATGAGCACACTGCACTAAACCTGCAACAAATACTTTTATTTCTAAGAAATGCTGTCCTATTTATGTATTATATATATCCACTGTAGTTTATTAGATTTTCAAAGTATTTTTTGTAATGTTTGTTAAATAACATAAAAACTCATTACATTACTAGCAAATTTGTTACAAAACTAGCTCAAAACATTTACTATATTATTGGAAAGTTATTACATTATTGGCTTTATTAGATTTAAAATGAACACAAATATTACATTATTAGCTCAAAATGTTACTATGGTATTGGAAAGTTATTTCGTTAAAGGGTTTATTACATTTAAAATCCCCAAAATCATTATGTTTTTGGCTTTATTAGATTAAACAATTGTCTGATTGGAAACTGCATAATGCCAGAGCTTTTCAGATACATTTTTAAATTAATTTATTTATTTATTAATTAATGGAATGTCCTTTGCAATGGACAACATTTTTTAAGGTAAAACTGTCAAACTTTTGTCCCCTACAGAGGACAAAAATGCATTGCTGGGTCTCAGGAGGATATTAATTATAGGAAATCTGCTTCGACTGTTGTATTCTTCTATTTTACCTCTTGAATTTTATTGTAATTTATAGTTGGGATAATAGTAGAATGTGTGTGTTTATGTGTGAACTGCTGTAATAGATTTGACAGTTTTCTTCGAATATTCAGCTGAATTCTGTTTAATTAGTGACTCAGTGGGACATTTCGTAGCTGAACTCATAGATATTTGCCCTTGCTGCTGTAAAATGAAGGGTTTCATTCCAGACTCTGATGTAAACACTGATAGGGCGGGTCTACAGACCATGAGAACCTACAGCTGAGAGATAATAATGTAACAGAAGATAATAATGTAATAGAGGATAATAATGTAAAGCTGTGGAGTGGACTGATGGGTGCGGTCGATAAGTCTGGATGGTTTAAACAACAGCTTATGGCGTCGACCTGTGTAAAGAGTAACCCCTGCAGATATTGAAGTGGGTTATCGTCTCCTCAGTATCTGAACTGTTTTAAACGCTCTTATTGTCTGTTGTATCTTAGACCTGGTGAGAGAAATAAAGTCAAACCATCTCTGAAGCATTTTGGGAAAAAAAGATAATAATTTAAAACAAACTACAACAAAAATCAGTGAAATGAACAAAACAAGCAACAAAATTCATTAAAAAAATGAGCAATACAAGCAAAAAAAAAGAACAAAAACCCTCAAAATGAACAAGAATGAACAATACAAGCATAAAAAATGAACAAAAAAAGCATCAAAATGAACGAAAATGAACAATACAAGCATAAAAAAGAACAACAAAGCCTCAAAATGAACAAGAATGAACAATAGAAGCGTAAAAAAAATTAACAAAAAAGCATCAAAATGAACAAAAATGAAGAAGAAAAAGAGCATCCTAATGAGCAAAATACACACAAAAAAATAAAATGATGGTTAGTTGTGGAAGAAAAATTATTATTTACAGTCAGAGCAGGAAAAATATTTAGAAATGTAGAGGTAGAACATTTAAAATCGTAGTCATGGATAAAAAAAATAATAATTCAAAAAAATGTTGATATAAATGAAAGTCCAAACCATCTCTGAGTTATTTTAGAAACAAAGATAAATATTTAACCTAAACCAACCAATACACTGATATCTAGCCCATAATATAAAACTATGTTCTGACATTAGTCATTATTGTTTTGGATCCCAGACCCCTGTTAGAAAACAAATACCTGCTGTCCACATACTTTTGTCCACATACTGTTCATTCTAACTGCTGCAGGTGTTTGTGCTCTGTCGCCCTCTAGTGTCTGTTTTCTCTGTTCTGTCCAGAGTCAGACTTGTGGCGGTTGGAGGACGTCGGAGGCGTTTCCTTTTCACATCTCCATGTCTAAAAATAAAACAAATGACTCAGTCACGACTCACAACTGCACACGGGTCTGTATGTTTACAGCGGTCGCCATGGAAACGTGGCTCAGGTTCCCCTTTTTTTCCACATTATGCGGGTGTGGGGTGTTTGGGGAAATCCCACATGAACGGGGAAACGTCCATAGTTAAACCCTGGAGTTTTCAAAGCACTTGGTGAACGTTCTGGTTCTAATTTCTATTTATTTTGTTGAGATGATGAGGATTTCACCTTCTTAGACCCACTAATGCACGTTTATTTAACTCATAAAGACCCAAAGAGCACCGGGCTGACACAAAGCTTTATGATTTAAGCTGTTAATACCTAACTGATCCACTAATCCTTCACTACAATGGAAATAATTGGTGTAAAATACAGTTTTACCTCATTATCCAGAAATAAAATCTACGAAAGCATGTACAATGAGAAAAAATGGGGCAAAATACTTGGAAAATAAGGCAAAGTTACGAAAAAACCTTAAAATATGGAATCAAAGTAAATAAATACATCTAAAGTGAGGAGAAATGAGCAAAACGAGGATGAATTAACCATTTCATATCTTTTCGTGGTCATCAGATATGACCCATTTGGACGTTCAGAGGCTCCGTAGTACCATGGAACACCCGTCATCTTCTACAACATTGATCACCATAAAACCCATGGAGTTGGATCAATGACAGTGGATAAATGAAAGAAAAATGAATTTTAAAAAAACCCTTGAAAATAGTAAATATGTGAAAAAATGAGCCAAAAGTACAGTTAAAAAAAATAAATAAAATAAGCAACAAAATAACAAAAACAGCCAACGTAATGAGTAAAATGAACAAACATGAGTAACAAATTCACAAAATAATAAGTAACATTAACAAAATAAGCCACCAACTGAACTAAATTGAAGAAGAAAAAACACTTGTAGAAAATGAACAAAAAACAAGTAAATAATAAATAAAATTAACAAAATGAACAAAAGTGAATAACAAAATTTACTAAATAATAACACAAGCAATAAAATGAACAAAATTCCCTAGTAAAACCCATGGAGTTGGATCAAGACAGTGAATGGACACACTGGGATTATGTTCAGTTAATGATATGAGTTTTTTAGGAACATCTTCATGATCTATGAAATAAATGTAGGAAAATATATGATTTACACCAAAAAATGCCAAATAAAGAGAAAATATTATTTAAAAATTAGGTGATGAATCAGTTAAGAAAGGTAGAAATAGAGAAAAATTCATTTGGGAACTGACACAAAATAGAACTGGGTATTTATGGGTAAAAAAAAAAAAAACACCTGCAAAAGTAGCCAACCAAAAAAAATAGTTTATCTGAAAAAAAACTGTTGCGTCGTTCTGTTTCCAATAAGGCAATTATTACGATAATTAATGTAAAAAGTCAAACCCTTTCCTTTCGTGGATCTCTGAGGTTAAAGGGCACTTTAATTTAATCTAATGCAGCTCAGCATGTTGTTGGAAAGCAGGCGGTGAAAATCTGCGGTCGTCATCACATCCAAAACCTCAGTGTTTTCCATTTTCACTTTATAACTCTGCACAAATATGAATCAGATCAGTGTGATGAAGACTTTTATTTCATTCATGTCATAAACCACCAAAATGCAACTTCGGTCCAGGAAAATCTTGATACTTAATAAACTTAATAGAGTTTTTCTTTGTTTTTTTTTTCTTTGCAGTAAATCTGCACCAGAAAGCCCAGTGTTATAAATGAATGTTTGAACCTTAAGGGATTTAATTCTAACTATTGCACTGCAAAAAGGTCTGTACAAAATAAGACAATTAAACTCATTATTGGGTTAAAATGTCTTATTTCAAGTCAAATTATCAGCCAGTGTGGATAGAAAATACACTTATCAAGTTTTCTTCAAATAAGAAAATATTATCTAAGGATTATGAATACTAAAATTCTATTTTAAGCAGAATTTACTGGTTTCAAGTCTGCATAGTAAGATTTATTTATTTATTTATTTATTTTCTACCTATGGTACATGTATATAAATATATCATTTGTTGCTTATCTAAACCTTTTTACTGTATTTTAGTTTTGGGTTTTTGTGTTTATTTTTTTCTACATTATTTATTATTTTTTAGGATCTTTTGTGTAATTTTTGTTCATTTTATTTATTAATATGTATATATAAACCCAGTGTGTCCATCCACTGTCGTTGATCCAATTTCATGTTTGTTTTGTTTTTTTTTTCTTTCATTCAGTTTGTGCTTATTTTGTTGTTATGCACATTATTTTTGCCATTCTTTTATTTATTTTGCTCATTTTATTGTTATTTGTTCTTTTTTTAAAATTAATTTCAGACACTCTTTTTATTTTTCCATTTTACTATTTATTATATATAGATATATATATATATATATATATATATATATATTATATATTATTTATTTATTTATTTATTTATTTATTTATTTTAATTATTTTTTTTTCCCACTTCATTTCTATTTACCATATATATAATCATCAAACTAAGTGTATCTATCCACTGTTTCTAATGTTGAATCAGTGTTTGGCTCTTGGGTTAAACTGTCGTCTTTTCCTTGTGTTTTTCGTCCTCCAGGGGGAGACACACTCTGGTTTTCCTCTTCTTCTGCTTCTCTTTGACAGTACCAGTTGAATTCATCAGATTCAATATAGGCGTCTACCTCAGCGGTTGAAGGGCTTTTCCACCAGACTATTTTTTAGGATCTCAGCTGCTGTCGCTGATCCGGGGGTTTATTCAGTCTGGGTTAAACTGGGTTTGCAGCCTCATCTGTAGATCTAATTCGACAACATCATCCTATAGTCTGCTGTCAGAGCAGGGGTGGGGCTTGGGGGGGTGGGGTGGGGGGGTGTTATAAATGGACGCTGAGTCAGGACACAGTTATGTTGACATCCCAGAGTAAAATAAAGGTCTGGGGGTTAATGTGTGGACCCAGATTAGGTGGGTGGTTTTAGGGTTCATGAATGAGTTTACATAAGTGGATTAAATCAAGTTTAATAGAATAGAAGTTTAATCACATGTGTGCTTATAAATGTGTTCTGACTTTAGAACATCGAACCCTGAATAATGTCAAAGTATTGTTCAATAAGTTCATGCAACAATCCTCTGTTCTGCAATAACTATTCAATATTTATGCAATATTTATGCACACATAAATGCACTATATTTATAAACTCATTTACAGATATTTTTAATATTCATATTTTATGTAGATTTTTTTTGTTCTACTTTTGTTTTATTCTTATTTTACTTTTTAGTTCTATTCTGTTCTATTGTATTACCATTTATTCTATTCTATTCTATTCTATTCTATTCTATTCTATTCTATTCTATCCTAGTTCTATGGTGTGTGGCTCTTGTAGTTCCAGCAGCTCAGCAGAAACATGACCCCCTCCTCCCCTTTCTCCTCCTCTTTTCTCTTTTCTTTTTTTCTTTTTTGTTTCCCATATAAATGGAGGTGATAATCCAGGGTGTGTTTTAGCTGCTCCTACTTTTATCTGCATTCCTTGGGCTGTGGGTGTGGTTTCACATACTGCAAGTAAAAACACTCCACTTTCACCCTGAATTGACCAACACAGAACACAGGGTCAAAGGTCACCATTTCTCCAGGCTTCACAGAGGAGCCTGGTAGAACATTATCCTTTTAGATCCGAACCAGGAGGAGGAGAGCTACAGGTGGTTTATGGGAAATGTGGTTTTTTTAGACCAACATTCAGTGGTGATAAACCAACCCATGACGTCTGTGGTCCCGTTGTTTATGGTAATTATAGGAAACAGTTTTCAGAACGATGCAGCGGATTGTGTTGACGTGACGAGTATTAGGCTCCGTTCAGACTAACGGTAAATGTGGCACAAATCTGATTTTTTCACCCATATGTGACCTGTATTTGATCTGTTAAAGACAGTCTGAACAGCACTAATCTGACCTAGACCACTTTCATATGTGGTCCTAAATCCAACCCAGACCACTTTCATACGTGGTCCTAAATCCGACCCAGACCACTTTCATATCGTGGTCCTAAATGTGACCCAGACCACTTTCATATGTGGTCCTAAATCCGACCCAGACCACTTTCATATGTGGTCCTAAATGTGACCCAGACCCACTTTCATATGTGGTCCTAAATCCGACCCAGACCACTTTCATATGTGGTCCGAAATCCAACTCAGACCATTTTATTATGTGGTCCTAAATCTGACCCCAGACCACTTTCATATGTGTTCCTAAATCTGATACGGATCTGATATTTTCCAATGTGACCTTCAGTCTGAACGGCCAGGTTGCATTTATTCCAACCTTTATGTCATTGAAATGCGACAAACGTTACAATTCTGCGTCCCTCCATATTTACTTCCATAAACACAGTGCATGTCTGCGTGGTCATGTATTACGTCAGGACTTCTTTTGCCTACATGATATCATGAATTGCATTATAAGTTTTCGGCGTGTATATTAGATAAAATAACAAGCCATTAGTGCGATTAGTGCAATTAACGGCAAGCGCGTTTAGCGCGTTTAGCGCGTTTAGCGCGTTTAGCGCGTAGGGTTAGCGATTAGTGGCTAGCGCATTGACACACCATCAAATGGCGCTAAATAACATG